>NW_005871146.1:4532345-4548670 GCF_000147115.1 Myotis lucifugus | reverse complement strand
AAAATCCACTTAGGACCATGCGACGCAGTGTCGATCAACAGCTACATGGGATCCTAAGATCAGAGAATATGTTTCCATAAGCTAACTGCGCACACCGGCAGGAAACCCGCATTCGCCGGCGGCGGACGGCCTTGGACCTGCCCCGACCCTTACCTGGCCTCCTTCCGTCGGGGGCCGGGCCTGCCGGCCCCCCCGCGCTCCGCCGCGCGCTTCCCGTGCCCGACCCCCAGCCCCTCCCCTCGGCCCCACAGACTCACTGATTTGAAACGTCTTTTATTTTCTTGTCTTCAATTCTGTGGGCCGTTCTCCCCATAGGATTCGCTTCGTTTCCATCCCCCTTTAAAAATAAGATAATGTCAGACACAAAAGGAAAAACGCTGTATGACTCCACTTATAGACGCGGTAGCGGGAGTAGTCAGGTTCGTGGAGGCGGAGGAGAGTGGTGGTGGCCGGGGGGAAGCTGTGTGGGGTGGGAGGTGTTGTTGGACCGATCTGAGTCGGGCTCCTGTGCCCCCGCTTCCAGAGAGAGGCCTCTACTTGCATCTCCGAGTTTTAGCGGGAATCCCCCACCCTCCGCATCCAGCATAGCTGACCAAATCCCCCGGGTGATACCTGGTCGCCCTGGCCTGCCTTCAGCGAGAATCCCGTCAGGTCACTTCTGCAAAAAATTACTTCATGTTCTTAGTATTTCCCATCCAGAACCACTGCCCCGGCTCTTGGCTATAAATCCCCATTTATTCACGTTATATTCAGAATCGACTCCGGTTCTATACCGAGGTCTCTTTTCCAATGTTGCAAAGTCCTGACAAAAATCCGTTTTCACCTCTTTAACTGCTGTACAGCTCTGGTTTTCTTTTTCTTTTTTTCCTTTTTTTGTTTTGTTTTGTTAGCTCTGATTTTCTTTGACATGCCATCTTGGGATGATGAAAAAGTTCTGGAGATTGGTGGTGATGGTTGCAAAACAATGTGAGTGCACTTAATGCCACTTAAAAATGGTTAAAATGGTAAATTTTATGTTATGTAAGTGTTCCCTCAAAAAATCAAGCTAGATAGTTTTAAAAAACAGGATTTAAAATGTTTAAATATATAAAGGAAACGGTAGTGCAGAGATCCTGCAATAGTTCCTCCTTAGTTCATTGGCTTGTCTTAGAGTTCTAGGCCTTTCTTTTAGGGTTGCCAGAGAAAAATACAGGACACCAAGTTAATTTAAACTTCAGATAAAATTTACATTCTTAGAATAATATATATTATAATTTTACAAACACTAATATATACATATACATATGTCCAAAACTAAGCACAGGACATACTTAAACTAAAAAATTATTTATTACTTATTTGAAATTGAAAATCACATAGGCATTTGATATTTTTATTTGTTAAATCTGGCAACCCTACTTTCTTTCTAATACTCCCTGAGTTTTATCCTCCTTCCCTGCCCCTCCTTCTGGGGGAGTTAGGTTGAATAGTCTTTTTTTTTTTTTAATGTATTAATTTTAGAGAAAGAGAAGAAGAAAGGGAGGGAGGGAGAGAGAGAAACATTGATTTGTTGTTCCACCCATTTATGCATTCATTGGATGCCTCCTGTATGTACCTTTACTGGGGATGGAACCTGCAGCCTTGGTGCATCGGGATGATGCTCTAACCAACTGAGCTACCCATCCAGGGCTTGAATTGTCTTTTTTTTTTATGGTTTTTTAAAAAATTGATTTTAGAGAGAAAGGGAGAGGGAGAGAGAGAGACATCAATTGGTTGCTCCCGGGGATCAAATCTGAAACCTAGGTATGTGCCCTGACTGGGAATCGAACCCTCAACTTTTTTGGTATATGGAACGATGCTCCAACCAACTGAGCCACCCAGCTGGGATCTTTGCTTCACATTTTAATTTAGGGACCCAGGTTCCTTCCATTAATGGCTCTACTATCTAAAACATAGGGTTTCCGCCCTGGTTGTTGTTTTTTTGTTGTTTGTTTGTTTTGTTTCAGTGGTTAGAGCATCTGCCACGCACCCAAGAGTCACAGGTTGGATTTCTGGTTCCAGCTCCAGCCCCAGCCCCTATCAGAGTGGGTGCAGGAAGCAACCGATTGATGCGTCAGTCTCACATCGATGCTTCTTTCTCTCTCTCCCTCCCTTCCACCCTTCCGCTCTCTCTGAAAATCAATGGGGGAAAATATCATCGGGTGAGGATTAACAAAAACAACAACAAAAATAAATAAATAAAGCCCTAGCCGGTTTCCCTTGGTCATTAGAGTGTCAGCCCAACGACTGAAAGGTCCTGGGTTCGTGCAGGCTCGATCCCTAGCCCTAGTTGGGGCACATGTGGGAGGCAGCCAATCAATATGTCTCTCTCACATTGATGGTTCTCTTTGTCTCTCCCTCTCCCTTTCACTCTACCTAAAAATCAATGAGAAAAATATCCCCTGGTGGGGATTGATAATAAACAAACAAACAAAACACTGGGCTTCCAAGGTTAGAAGGGGAAAGAGCATGAAGAGGATGTGGGAGGTTCGCTGGAACAGGCCTGGAAGCAGCATATAGCAGTCCACTCCATTGGCTAGGTGAGGCTGGGAAAGATAGCCTATCTACATGCCCAGGAGGAAGAGCTAGCCAGTTTCTGCAACAAGGTCAGGAGGTGAGAAGATGTACAGTTCAGTGTGTAGTGGGGAATGAAGGAGACCATAAGCAGGTTGGTGTTGCTGAAGTTCAAGGCAGAGAGGGGTGGGATGAGATTAGAGAAGTAAATAGGAACCAGACCACAATACTAGGTACCATTTTTGGAGCCCACATATATAATCTCAGTTATGACAGAGTGCCTGAACCATGGAGAAGAGGCAGGAGATCTGTGTGTATTTGTTTTACATAACAATCCTATTTCCTAACAAGTGTATAGAGTTTCATTGTGGAAAATACATGTACATATACAATAGTTAATGCTTATTAAAATTGGTGAGGAAAAGATTCTGTCATTCAATGTACAGTTGGAAAAAAATGAGGCTTTGGGAGATTTAAGACCTTATCCATGGTCAGATAGGTTCATCTCTTTCTAAGCACTCTTATCCACTATATTATATTACCTCTCTAAGAGAGTCTCATATGTCATAGTAAGGAGTGTAGACTTGAGCCATCTCTTCCTGTTGCCAAACTTGGGCTCCCTCAGATTTATCTCTAAGCAGTGGCATGGAGGGGCAGGTAGGGAGGGGCCAGGAAGGACTTCATGAAGCCATAACTGAATCCTTTGGTCAGCACCTGACTCACCCAGGTGAGGAAGGTCTCCATTTTCAGAGGGAGGGGACAGGGAACTTTTGTGCCCTTCTCTGAGCCCAAAATGACCCACGTGAGGACCTTACAGCTCTCCTCCCTCCTTTCCTTCCCCCCCCTTAATTCTGGCCTCCTCTACAGCCAGGAGGACCATGCCTGGGAAAAGAAGGGGGAGCATATACGGGACCATGACTTATCCATTAGTCACAGTAGACACAATATTTTAGGGGCCCACAAAAATATTTTAATTAAAATCAGAAGAAGAAAATGAACTTTAGATTGAAGAAGATATTTTAATATAGAATCCTATATAATAAAGAGGTAATATGCAAATTGACTGTCATGCCCTTGCACAAGATGGCTGCCCCCATGTGGTCACAAGATGGCCGGCAGGGAGGGCAGTTGTAGGCAACCAGCCTGGCAGGGGAGGGCAGTTGGGGGTGACCAGGCCTGCAGGGGAGGGCAGTTAGGGGTGACCAGGCCTGCAGGGGAGGGCAGTTAGGGGCTATTGGGCCGGCAGGGGAGCAATTGGGCATCGATCAGGCTGGCAGGGGAGTGGTTAGGGGTGATCAGGCTGGCAGGCAGGTGAGCGGTTGGGAGCCAGCAGTCTCGGATTATTAGAGGGATGTCCGACTGCCAGTTTAGGGATCGGGCCTAAACCGGCAGTCAGACATCCCCCGAGGGGTCCCAAATTGTAGAGGATGCAGGCTGGGCTAAGGGACACCCTTCCCCAGTGCATGAAATTCGTGCACCGGGCCTCTAGTATTAACGTATTCATCTGTGAGCCAGCATAAAGTATAATTTTTAATATTTTTTTAATAGAATAAGGTTGGCCTGGCCTAGTGGCTCAGTTGGTTGGAGTGCCATCCTGTTACCTGAAAGGGGACCTGGCCCATATGTGGGTAGCGTGTGGGTTCTTGTCTTCATGCAGGAAAATTTCACAACGCAAGTCCAGATGACTATGAGGGAGTGCTTATTAAAGCTGGGGCTATGAAACAAGAAAGGGCTTAGCATAGAGGAAGCAACAGGAGAGCCGAGGCTGGGCTGCTCGAGCTCTCTGGGAAGTCAGAGAAAAGGGTCCTTGGGAACAGATTCAGGGGACAAGCTGCTGCTGCCCATTGCTGCCTGGTTGCAAGTCACATGGGGTCCCTTAGGGTTTAGGAGATGCATGTCTGTGGGGAAAAGGGGGAAGAAGAGGGGAAATGGAATGGTGGGGGTTCCCAGAGGCAGAGCACACACTAGGTCCTTTGTCTTGAAGCTTTATCTCTTTCTCAAAGGTGGGAATCTTAGGAGAGGTCGCAGGGCAGGGTTTCAACAGAGTATTAATCAGTTTTCTAGGTGTGCTCCTCCCAGGCCGTGGTCTTCACTGCTTGGTCAGTGTCAGGGCAAGGGGTCATCAGCCATCGCAGCTGGTCCTGGTGTTGCCTACCTGGTTTTGCTGCTTTTCTGGGTCTGGATCTGAAATACTATCGAGGCCTACATGATATTTCTAGGGAGGTGACCTTCTGTAGCTGCTGTAAATTGCTCTGTCAGTTTGTTCAACTGTTTGTCTCAGTTTCCCTATTCCACTTGCCCTGGCTTACCAGACTGTCTCCATCCCCTACACCAAAAAGGTTGCAGGTTTGATTCCCAGTTAGGGCATTCACAGGTTGCAGGTTCAATCTGCAGTTGAGGCACACATGGGAGGCAACCCATATATTTTTTTTCTATCACATTGATGTTTCTCTCTCTCTCTCTCTCTCTCTCTCTCTCTCTCTCTCTCTCTCTCTCTCCCTCCCCTCTCTCCCTTCCTCTCTCTCTAAAAATCAATACAAATATATCCTCAGGTGATGAATTAAAAATTAGAATAAAGTCCCCATGAAGGCAAAGTCTATAAAAGTCATAATGAGGTTTGGTGTGTGAAAGTAAAGGGTGAGCGGGAAAATAAGAGGTGTGTGAGCGTGCGTGTGTGTGTGTGTGTGTGTGTGTGTGTGTGTGTGTGTGTGTGTTTCAAGGCAAAGAGTGAAGACCCAGGATGGCTGGTTCTCAATTCTCCAGCTCTTGGATTTAGGATCCCAGGCTGCCACTGAACTCCACTGACCATGACATGCTCTAAGGAACCTGGAACCCCCAGCCCGGTGCCCACGGCCCTTGTATGTGCATCACAGAGTCGTGCCCCTCCCTTGGTGGCATGGTGTCTACAGCGCTGAAATCCCAGTAGTGTGGGAGCTGGGGACAGGGCAGCAGGACTTATCCTTGAAATAGCTCAGGGAGGATTATCCCAGCCTCTCAGAGGCAGCACAGCAGGCTCATTCCCAGGAAGGGGGAGGCCAGAACTGGGGGGGGGGGGGAGGAGCACGCGGGAGGCTGCCAAAGTGGGAGGACTGGGGAAGGCAAATGCCCAGCAGAGGCGTCTGGGCAGGGCATGGCAAGGAAGGGGTCCTACGGGGTGGGGCTAAGTCTCAGAGGTGGGGTTGTACAAATAAAGCCAATTCCCTCCAGTGATCTGAAGCTTGAAAAAAAAAAACAGCTGGAGGGAAAGAATTTAAATTATAAAAAATTTAAAATATGACTGTGAAATAATTCTTTAAGGTGCTTATTTAACTACCAGATCATTCCAACAAATGAACCACATGTGAAACATCCTCCCCACTCCCACAGCCCCCACTCAGGCACCCTCTCCCCCACCCACACTACCACCCATGCTCAGGTACCTTTTCTGGTTCTTCCCATCTCTTAAAACAAGCAAATACTGAAATCCCACCTCTTCCAATAGGTGACAGGAAGACAAGATCCAGCTTCCTGGGGCCTCATTCAGTGAGGGGAGAATGCCTCCTGATCCAGAAATTGTGTGAATTTGACTAGGGCAGAAGTAATTAGTATGCAAATTGGCTTTCCGACATGCTAATGTTTATGCATAGAGGTGTTAATCTAGCAAGGAGGAACAGGTCAAAAGTGGGCCAGGGGAACCAGGGATGGGTATGAGTCATGGGTGCCTCCTGTAGGCTGGAAATGGGGGTGCAGGGAAGAAGGGGAGGCATTAGGGTCCTGTGTGTCTGGATAGAGATGCTGGGCATAGCAGGATCTGGGTGAAATGGGTGACTAGAGAAAGCAGAAGCTGAGTGGTGACCTGGGGCCCAGACAGGAGAGGCCGATGTTCTGGTAGCTACTAGTCACATGTAGGTATTGAGCACTTGAAATGTGGCTTGTGTGTGCCACCGAGGAACTCTTAAGGCGCTTAATTTTAACAAATTTAAAAGTAAATTTTAAAATTGATATTCTATTGGAAAATTCCAGTATGTATGAGATAGCTTGGGGATGTGAATTTACTTTTTCAATCTAATTTTTTGAAATCTAAATACAGACCACATATTCCCAATAAAAATTCAGAATCCAAATTGAAATGTGTTTCTAAGTTAGTATGAAAAAAAAGTTTTCAAGTACCACATTAATAATTTTTCTGTTTTTAAAATATTTTTTATTGATTTCCGAGAGGAAGGGAGAGCGATAGAAATATCAATGATGAGAAAGAATCATTAGTCAGCTGTCTCCTGCACATCCCCTACTGGGGATAGAGCCTGCAACCCGGGCATGCGACCTGATGGAAATTGAACCGTGACCTCCAGGTTCATAGGTCAATGCTAAATCACTGAGCCACACCAGCCAGGCTACATTAATGATTTTATATAATTACATGTTGAAATGATAATATTTGGATATGTGGGTTAAATAAATATATTATTTAAATTAATTTCACTTTTTAAAAAATGTGGCTATTTAGAAATTTTAAAATCACACATGTTCTCACATTATATTTTTAGTAGACAGCTCTTCTCTAGATGTAAAGCCTGCTAAGAGGGACCTAACTCTGGCTTCTGGTGGAAGCAAAGAATTAGAAAGGTGGGTGCAGAAGGTTCTCTGTGGTAGGGTCAAAGGTAGCTTGGTGGTGGGGTTGGGGGTAGGAAGAGAGTGGAGGCTGGGGTGGGGAGGTAGAGACTACTCAACCTGCCAATGTTAAGAATGTGTTTCATGGAGCAGGCTGTGTCTGTTAGTTTATATCATGGGGCTTAGGTATCTCTTAGCTCCCCCTAGGTCAGTGGTCGGCAAACCGTGGCTCGCGAGCCACATGCGGCTCTTTGGCCCCTTGAGTGTGGCTCTTCCACAAAATACCACGTGCGGGCGCGCACGTACAGGGAACGTTGTAGAGTGAACGAAGATGTAGTGTCGAGGACTGAGAAAGGTATGTTGAGATGGTTTGGACATATAGAGAGGATGAACGAAAGGAGATAGACGAAACAAGTATACAAGAAGAGTGTGGATGGGAGAGTTGGAAGGGGTCAACCTCAGCGAACGTACCTCAATCAGACTGAGGACGTTTTTAGCAAAGGCCAACTTAGGAGTACCCTAATTAAGTTAATAACAATGTACCTACTATGTAGTTTAAGTTTTAAAAATTTGGCTCTCAAAAGAAATTTCAATCGTTGTACTGTTGATATTTGTCTCTGTTGACTAATGTGTTTGCCGACCACTGCCCTAGGTCTTCACCCCTGAATAACCCCTGCATCCCCCATCGTTGTTCATGTGCTGGCAGAGTGTGCTCACCTACAGTGGCATAACCATCACTGGACCATAAACTTCTCCAGCACATAGATCATGCCTTATTTCTCCTTGTATTTTCAGTATTAGCACCATGCTATAGTTACTTAACAATATTTTGCTGATAGACGGAACAGCAGTTCAATTGCTGTCTGCTTTAGTGGGCTTGTTAGTGTGTGCGTTGGGCTGAAAAGACCTTAAAGAAAGAGGGGGCAAATCCCCGAGAGAAGGCTAAAGCCTGCTGGGGGAGAAGAATCCTCATCTCCTGGGGAAGCGCTGAGGACCCCTAAGGCGTGGAAGAGAACTTTGTCTGTGTCAACCCAATAACAGCCCCTCACCCCACTTTTCATCTGTATTATTTTTTACAGTAGCTTTCTAACTCTTGCTTCCTGCTTCTACTCTTGGCACCTTCAATCTGTTCTCAACAATGTAGCCAGAGATGTCCTTTTAAAACACGTCAGATGATGTGACTCCTCACCTCAAAACCCTCATCTCAGAGTAAATTAGTCTACATGGCAGCAGACTCTAAGGTGACCCCACACCCCCACCACCTGGTGTTCACACCTTTGCACAACTCCCTTCCCTTGAGTGTGAGCAGAACCTGGGACTTGCTTCTAACCAAGAGAATACAGCAAAGGGGACAGGGTGTGGTTGCATATACGTGACTATGCTACATAAGACTGTAAAACTGTAATGCCCACGGGCAAGCCCTTGCTGCCTTTGAAGAAGCAGGCTGCCATGTTGTGAGCTGCCATACGGAGAGGGCCATGCAGAAGGACCTGTGGAGGCCTCCAGTCAGCATCCAACGAGAACTGAGGCCTTCCTCCCAGCAGCCTGCAAGGAACTATTGCTGCCATGTGAGCTTGGAAGCAGATCCTGCCCCAGTCAGGCTCCAATGAGAACCCAGCTCTGGCTAACATCTCTTTGTAATTGAGAAGTAGTCACATACCATAAAATTTTCACCTTTAAAGTGTATAATTCAATGTTTTTAAAATATATTCACAAAGTTAGGCAACCATCACCACTATCTAATTCCAAAATATTTTTATCACCCCAAAAAGAAACCCCATACCCACTAGCAGTCATTCCCCATTCTTACTCCCCCAATGCCTGAAAACCAAGCTATTTTATCTCCATGGGCAATGTTATTGCAGCCTTTCAGAGGCCTCGTCAAGCCCTCCCCAGACTGCTGACCTACAGAAGCTGTGAGGTTCTCACTGTGTGGTGTTTAAAGCCTCTAAGCTTGTGATGAAATTATTGCAGGGCAATAGATAATGAAGATTTTGGTTCCTGAAATGGGATGCTGCTATAACAGGTATTAAAAAGGTGGGAGTGGCTTTGGAACTGTGCAGCAGGCAGAGGCTGGGAGAATTTTGAAGAGAATGAAAAGAAAGCCTAGATTGCTTTGCTTAGACCAGTGGTCAGCAATCTGGCCCCTTGAGTGTGGCTCTTCCACAAAATACCACGTGCGGGCGCGCACGTACAGTGCGATTGAAACTTCGTGGCCCATGCCACAGGGCCAAAGAGCCGCATGTGGCTTGCGAGCCGCGTTTTGCCGACCACTGGCTTAGACTGTTAGCAGAAATGTGGACTTAGAGGACTTGCCAATGAGGATTCACAGACAGTGGGGTTTATTAATAGCAACTGGAGGAAGGGGACCCTTGTTGGATAGTGACAGAAAGCTTAGAAAAATTGTCTCCTGCAGTTATGTGGGAACAGAATGTGTAAGTGATAAATTGGTTAATACTCTCAGGAGATTTCTAAACAAAATGTTGAGGTGCTGCCAGATTTCTTGCTGTTTATAGTAAATGTGAGAGTAGAGAGATAAATTAAGGAGAAAGCTCACTTAAAAACTATTGAAAAGAAATCATGACTTGATGATTTTGAAAATTTGCAGCCTCTCCACATGGCAGAAGATGCTAAAATTAGGAAATGGCCCTGGTCTAGAGTGTGATACAATCTTTTGTTAAAACATCATGAAGATGAAAGGATCAGAGTAGAATTGAGTCAAAAAGAGGACTGTTCAAGAGATTAAAGATATGCCTCCCAGAACCTCTTAATCCACCACAGCCTCAAGGAAGCTTAAGTGAGCTATCACTCAGTAATTTCGGGAGGAGCTTCTCACAAAGATCTTGGGTGTGGCTTTTGCCTAATGGAGTGAACCCCACTGAAATCAACACTAGACACACAAAGCCTTTTTAAATGTTATCTTTATTGTTGAAAGTATTACAGAAGTTCTCCCTTTTTTTTCCTTCCCATTGACCCCCTCCACCCTGCACCCGCCTCTCCCAGGCCTTCACCACACTGTTGTGTATGTACATGGGCTATGCATATACGCATGTAAGTCCCCGGTTAATCTCTCCCCACCCCCTCCTTCCCTCTGAGATTCAAAGTTCTCTTTCAGAAAGAGCACTGCTATCTTGAACTGTGAGGGACAGAGAGAGTGCACAATTAAAGGAGGCTTTAGGATCTCCCAAATTCTACTGGAAAGAAGAAAGCTGATAAAACTACTCAGCTGCAAACATGCGCTACCTTTTATGAAAAAGGAAGGATGAGCTTTATGGAATCTTGGGAGGTGGGGTGATAATTGTATTTGGCAAGTCCAATGGACATCAGTCAATGGGGGACAGAGGGCAGAGTGGACAGACTCCAAGCTGATACCAATGACCCCCACCTCATATTCACACCCTTACATAATCCCCTTCCCTTGAGTATGAACAGGATTTGTGACTTGCTTCTAGTCAATAAAGAACAACATAGGTTACAGTATACAGGGTGTCCCCCAAAAGGTATACATACTTTGAATAATTATTAATTCCAATGGGTTAAATCTGAAAAGAAAGAAACATCAATTGAGCTATCAGCTGTTGGGACACCCTGCATATGTGATTATATGTCCATGATCACATTACATAAGATCATAACATCTGTCTTGCTCAGGCACTGTCTCCCTTGCTGGCTTCAGAAGCAGGATGCCATGGTGCAAGCTGCCTTATGGGGAGGACCATGCAGCAAGGAGCTGAGAAACACCTCCTGCAGCCTGCAAGGAACTGCATGCTGCTATGTGAGCTTGGAAGCAGACCCCTCCCCAGTCAGGTCCCAGATTAGAACCTGGCTCTGGCCCACACCTTGATTACAGCCTTGCAGAGAACCCAGTTAAGCTATTCTCAGACTCCTGACTTGTGGAAATTATGAGATAGTATGTGTTGTTTGAAGCTGCTAAATTCATGGTAATTCATTGCACAGCAATGGGGAACTGATACAGCCTGCAAGGCCTTTCTCAATCTGAACTCCACCCCACCTTTTGGACTTTGTCTGATGCTGTTCCATCCCTGGCTCACTCCACTGCCACCACACTGGCCCCTTGCTGATCTTCAAAACCACCAGGCTAGCATTTGTACTTGCTGTCCCTCTTCCTGGAATGTTCTTCCTGCACATAGCTGCATGACTCATTCCCTTACCTCCTTCAGATCATTGCCTACATTTTGCCATCATAGTTACCTCTTTCCTGGGTCACCCTTAAAAAAATTGCAACTAATCTCTATTCCCATTCCAAACACTCAATATCCCCCTTTCTTCTTTATTTTTTCTCCAATGTTGTATCATCATTTTTGCCTTTTTCTTTTTTTACTGCTGCATCCCCAGATCATGGGATGTGTTCACTAAATACTAGGAGAGAAAATAAATGAACCGTAGAGGTTTGTGGATGTTGGGGATGGTTAGGATAATGAAGAGGAAGAGACTTTTCCTGGAGATTTTTTCTGTCTGGCAGATTTCTATAGAGTTCAACTTCTAAAAAACTTTTTCTGGACACGCTCCTTTTTATAGAAAACACAATCGTGCAAGTGAGGAATGGATTGTGGATCTTTTTCCATGTTCTACAAAATAGCAATGACTATATACATCTAATTACCTGATGCACATAGAAAGGTAACATAATATCATACCTTGTGAGTGGTCCACAGTGAGGAATGCCCTCTCATCTGACCCTCACTATGCACATGAGGACGGCCAGATCCAGGAAGTCAGCAAACGTCACCAAGGTCACTCAGTTATTTATTTCCATATCCAGGAACCAGAAAGGAGGTCTCTTGCCTCCACCCAGTGCTGGAGAAAGTGGCTCCTGGAAAAGCTCCCCTAGGAGCATCAGTCCCCCAGAGGGAGAGGCAGGAGCTGTAGATTCAAATCCATCTCTGCCACCGAAGTGCCAGAGGTCCTAGGCCAGCTTTCTCCACCCAGGCGAGGAGCTGACGTTGCCCACGAGCTGAATGCTGGTCACTTTCTGACCAGATAAAACATGAGGGAGCTGCCATTTGCCAGATGCTAGAGGCCCCTGGTGGATACACAGAAGGGAGGACAAGAAGCCCTGAGCCAGAGTAGCAGGGCAGAGAAGAGACTAGGGAACCACAGTGGTCTCTGTCTGGCCCTCCTGCACACCTTCTTCTCTCCCCTTCCTTCCCTCTTCTGCCTTCCTTTCTCCCCTGTCCTCTGCCCTTCCCTCTCTCTCCTCTCTTTCTTGCCTTCATCTCTCTGGGTTGTTCAGTCCCTTTTGGTATCCATCTCTGCCTCAGTTTCTGTATTTCCCACCTTCCACTTGCTGCACCCTTCTTCCTGTCTTTCTCAGCCTCTCCTCCAAGCCCAGGTTCTGCCAGGGCAGCACGACTTCACCCACTCAAAACCCTAGAGCTGGGAGGGGTCTGTGGGAAGCTTTGGCAGACTCTGTGGAGAATGTATGTATGGACTGGAGTCATTCCTATACTTGGGGAGCACTTTGCTCAGACCTCTTTCTGGCCAAGCCAGTGCCTGAGGAGTCTGCACTGGGGTCCACACTCCAGAGACCAGGTACAGCCAGAGGTCAGGATTGGTGTGGGAAAACTGATTGACTTGTTCTGTTCCACTGTTCCACTCCTGAACAAGCTGTGTGACATTGGGAAAGTCGCCTGACTTCTCTGAGCTCCACTTTTCTTATGTGCAAAATAGTAATACCTGCTTCATGGGGTTGTTTAAGGATTCATTTTAATTGAATAAGCATTTTCCTAGTCATTGCAATGTGTCAGGCACTCTGTTAGTTGCATTTCTAGTCAGTACATAAGTAAACACATATATGTATGAATATGTAGATCTAACTGAATAAAAAATTTCAAAAGATAATATTTAACCTTATCACTTGGGATGCATTCTATTTTCTTTTCTATTTTATTTCATATTTTTAAATGGCCCATTATATTGACGTTATGATCTCCTACTCCCTTTGTTTTGCAAAGCATTATTTAGGCAACGGGGAAACACTGATGATGTTTTGAAGAACACAGTGACACAAAATGAGAAGTGAGGTGGGTTGGGAGTCAGAGTAAGCGATTGTGAGGCTGTGGTAACAGTCCCAGGGAGAGATCAGACCATGAGAGCTAGGATTGATCAAATGAGCCAGGGCTAGGAGAGGGCTCATGCAGTTGTCTTCAGTAGATATTACTGGAGTTGGAAAGTATAAAGAGCTGTGGCAATGTGGAGATTCCTGGCATGACGGGGCAGGATATGAATTTTCCTTTGGAGCAGATCTCACCATGGCTCTCTGGGTGTCTGGCAGACCCAGGCAGAACCCCCAGTCCTGGCCGGTCATTTTGCTAGGGCTCCCGTTGGGTACAGTGAGGACTGGTACAGAGAATCGTGATAATCCTCATACCCTGTGCAGTCAGTTGGTGATGGGTGAGGAGCATCATCTTCATATAAAAGGACAGCACGTAGCTTTCCAGATCCAGGCCCAACCTTCACATCCTCTCTCCCTCAAAGAGTAGGAGTTGGGGTCTGACTCCATACTTGGCCATTATGCTCAGCCATGGGCCCAGCCTGGTTTATGGGAGGGACTGAAAAGAACATGCACCTTAATACAAGATGGCTCTGGCTTTGAGCACTGGCCTTACTACTTAACAGCTGTGTTCTTGGGGAAGTCATGTCGGTTCTCTGAGTCTCGTTTGTCTCATGTATAAGATGGGGATAACACCTCTGACCTGCTGGTGAGATTAGCAGACCCTGGTTCTCTTCTCACTCTAGCCTCTTCACTTAGTGAATCTTATATTTACTCATGGCTTCAATTAAAAAATATTTTTATTAAGGTACTAGAGGCCGGGTGCACGAATTCATGCACCAGTGGGGTCCCTCGGCCTGGCCTGTGGGATCAGGCCGAAACTGGCTCTCCGACATCCCCCGAGGGGTCCCAGACTGTGAGAGGGCACCGGCCAGGCCGAGGGACCCCAATAGTGCACGATCAGGGCCAGGGAGGGATGCAGGAGGTTGGCCAGCCTGGGAGGAACTGCAGAAGGGCTCCAGGGCATGTCTGGCCCATCTCGCTCAGTCCCAATTGGACTGTGGGAGGGCTCCAGGGCATGTCTCACCCGTCTTAGTCCAGATCGGCTGGACCCCAGCAGCAAGCTAACCTACTGGTCAGAGCGTCTGCCCCCTGGTGGTCAGTGCACATCATAGCAAGCGGTTGAGCGGCCTTAGCGTATCATTAGCATATTACGCTTTGATTGGTTGAATGGATGACTGGACGACCAGACACTTAACATATTAGGCTTTTATTATATAGGATAACTCACATGTAGTAAAAGTCATGCATTTTAGTGTACAGTTCTGCTAGTTTTAACTCATGTGTGTAGTGGGGGAACCAGCACAATTAAGATATGGAAGGGTTCCATCACCCACAAAAATCTGTGTTCCCACCCCTCCTTTGCAGTCAGCCCACCCTAACAACCACTGATCTGATTTCTCCCCACAACTATTGATCTGATTTCTATCATAAAAATTAGTTTTGCCTCTTCTAGAATGTCAGATAAATTGAATTAAACATATGCACTCTTTTTTTATCTGGCTTCTTTTACTCAACATAATATTTTTGAGATTCATCCATGTTACTGCATGTACCTATAGTTTGGTTCTTTTGAGGAATAAGCAGGGTTCCATTGTATAGATATTCCACAATTTATACATTCATTCACAATTGATGCACATTTTGGGTTGTTTTCATTTGGGAGTTATTCTGAATGAAGCTGTGATGAACATTATTTTGCAAGTCTTTGTGTGGATGAATGTTTTATTTCTCTTGGGTAAATATCAGGAGTAGAGTTGCTGGATTGTATGTTTATGTTTAACTTTTGAAGAAACTGCCTGTTCTCCAAAGTGGTTGTGTAATATTATGTGTCCACCATTAATGTATGAGAGTTCTGGTTTTTCCATATCCTGGTTTTGTCACTCTTAAAATTTTAACCATTTTAATAAAATGATATCTCATTATGGATTTAATTTTGCATTTATTTAATGACTATTGATGTTGAGCACTTTTTATGTAGTTATTGGTGATTTGGACAATCTGTTTTGTGAAGTGCCCATTTAAGCCTTTTCCATGGTGCCAATTTTTATTAGCCAGTTTACTTCTTCTGTCCAAACCTTACTCCAGGGCTCTGGATAAATATGCCAATGGCTTTTTCTTTAATCTAAAAATTTTTACATTTAATATTATTTTGTATTAGTTTCTGGTGTACAGTATAGTGATTAGATAATCATATAACTTACAAAGTGGTCTCCCCGATATTTCAAGTA
The DNA here is from genome assembly GCF_000147115.1 of Myotis lucifugus. Classification (NCBI taxonomy): domain Eukaryota; kingdom Metazoa; phylum Chordata; class Mammalia; order Chiroptera; family Vespertilionidae; genus Myotis; species Myotis lucifugus. The sequence continues at coordinate 4,533,244 of NW_005871146.1, read as the reverse complement.
CTCACCTGGCACCATACAGTTATTACAATATTATTGATTCTATTTCCTATGCTGTACTTTACATCCTGTGACTATTTTATAACCACTGATTTGTACTTCTTAATCCCTTCACCTTTTTCACCGAGTCCCCCAACAATCCTCCTCTCTGGCAACTATCAGTCTGTTCTCTATCTATGAGTCTATTTCTGTTTCATTTGTTCATTTATATTGTTCTTTAGATGCCACATATAAGTGAAATCATAAGGTATTTATCTTTCTCTGACTGACTTATTTCACTTAGCATAATATCCTTTAGGTCCATCCACGCTGTTGCAAATGGTGATATTTCATTCTTTTTATGATCAAGTAATCTTCCATTGTATATATGTACCACAGCTTTTTTATCCACTCGTCTTTGATGGGCACTTAGGTTGCTTCCATATTTTGGCTATTGTAAATAATGCTGTAATGAACATAAGGGTGCAGCATTTCAAATTAGTGTTTTGGGTTTCTTTGGCTATATATCCAGAAGTGGAATTGCTGGGTCTTAAGGAAGTTCCATTAAAATTTTTTTTTAATTAATCCTCATCTGAGGATATTTTCCCATTGATTTTTAGAGAGAGTGGTAGGAAGGGAGGAAGAGGAGAAAGAGGAGGAGGAGGAGAGAGAAACATCAGTGTGAGAGAGACACATTAATTGGTTGCCTCCTGCCCACAACCCGACTGGGCCAGTGATTGAACCTGGGTGGAGGTACTTGCCCTTGACCGGGAATTGAACCCTGGGCCCTTTGGTATGCAGGCCAACACTCTAACCACTGAGTCACACCAGCCAAGGCTCTATTTTTTTAATTTTTGAGGACCCTTCATATTGTTTTCCACAGTGACTGCACCAATCTTTATTCTCACCAACAGGGCACAAGG
>NW_005871146.1:4506366-4531744 GCF_000147115.1 Myotis lucifugus | reverse complement strand
ACCCATGCTTAGATGTCTCAAAGGGACCTCAACTGAACATAAAGGTCAACTCATAACCTTCTTCCTCACTCTTCCTCCTCTTTCAGATGTTGGCCTCCACCATTGATATATGTTTTAGTAAATGACCTCATAATCCACACAGTGGCACAGACCAGAACTCAGAAGTCAGTCCTGATACCTCTTCTTCTCTAGTCTCCTCACCCCCACCCACTCCATCACTTTTCCTCCTACCTATCTCTTCAACCCATTCAATTCTCTCTCAACCCACCATAGCCTAGGCCAGTGGTCAGCAAACTGCGGCCCCTTGTGTGTGGCTCTTCCACAAAATACCACGTGCGGGCGTGCATGTACAGTGCGATTGAAACTTCGTGGCCACACTCAAGGGGCCAAAGAGCCGCATGTGGCTCGTGAGCCGCAGTTTGCCGACCAATGGCCTAGGCCACTAACATCTCTCACTTGGATTACTGTAATAGCTTTCTTTCTACCTGGTCTTGCTCTCTTCAGGTAGTTCTAACATGTAATAGTCAGACTTTTTAAGAAACACAGACTTTATCACATTACTTTCATGTTTAAATTCTTAATGGCTTCCCATAACTTTTCAGATAGAGATCAATTCCTTAATGTGATTTAAGGAATCCTCAGGGCCATGAGTCCCTCAGCCAGTTGGTTATCTTTTAGCTGTAATACCAGGCTTTCTCCTGTCTCAGGACTTTAGCACTTGCTGTCCTCTCTGTCTGGAACACTCATTTCCTTTTCTTTACTCACTCGCTCATTCTTCACACCTCAATTCAAACATAACTCCCCAGACACCAAGGTTGGAGTGGGTCCTGCTACTATATGCCTTCAGATAACCCTATAATTTTATAACTTGGTACTTATCAGTTTAGAACATATATTTCTGGGATTATTCAATTACCATGTTTCTCTCACTAGACTAGTAGGCTTTATGAGGACAAGGACTGTATTTTGTTCATTATTATCATAAATTTTACCATTCATCTTTATATTTTATGGTGCAAATTTAAAATGGAAATATGAGCATTTAACTCATAAGTGGAATCACCAAAATGACACAATTCACAGTTTGTAGCTCATCCATGTGTATGTATTTTGTGTCTAACAGAACAGTGGAAATACTTCACAAAATAAACTCAGATGTTCTATTTCACTTCTTGACACACACACATTCTACCCACACACTCTACCTTTGAGGTACAGATGAGTGAGGAAGGAGTGAAGGGAAAGGAGCTATGTATTACTCTAGCCTTCCTTTTCCTTCTATGTAATCATTTTGGCATATGTGTTGGTTAATACAGGGATTATCAACAGTAGGACAGGAGATGATAGGGTTCCTTGGTCATTTCTGTTTCTTTAAATGCCATTGTCTTCTTCCTGTGAGCAGAGTAAATTCTGGTTTGAATGGGAAGCATGGCTTCATAGGCTTCTGAGCATCCCACTCAAAAGCCTATGAACCAACACCCTTGTTCTCAGTTTGAGTGTCCCAGCACTCCCCTAGAAGCCTGTGCTCGCGGGATATGGAGAAGGCTATATGTGGATGGGGTGGCAAGGAGTGGCGGACACTCACTTGACCTGAATCTCCTCTATTGGTGTAACTGCTCCACTATCCCACTGGACTTCACTTACAAATCACAAATATAAAGATAAATTTATTAATAATCTTGATATGGTGATAGCAGAGCATTTAAACCAAGTGGTGGGCCCTTCTGAGCACAGGACCCTTTGTGACTGCACATGTCCCACACTCATGGGGGCGGCCCTTCTTAACACATATAGTAGATACTTAATATATGTATTAAATGAATAAATGAAGGGTTGTTACTTGATAGAAGATAAAGCGTTCATTTGGTTTTGATAAAAGCCAAAGGCCTCTCTCCTCTATCACCTTGGAGATTCATCATAAACACCACTGCTTATAATTGCATGTCTTGGGGAGAGACCCTTCCTCCAATATTTAACAGCGAGAGTGAGAGAGAAGGAAGTGAGGGGGCAGAAGAAACCTGTCAATTAATCACTGCACTTTGCACATACAGCATGTAACACCTTGTAGCCTTAGCTCTTAAGACATGGCCTAAGTGTGAATTAAGCTTCACAGCTCACTGCCTTCAACCATACCCTCTCACCCCATTCAGCCTCCACCCCGACTGCAAGATAGAGCTGAGGTTGCTACTTCATTAGCAGAGGACCTCTGGGACCCACCCTGGAGGGGAAGGCAAGCAGGGCAGCTCAGCCAAGGTCAGGCCACTGGTTGCTGGGGGATGCTCAGATTCCTTGTCTCTGGCCTTGACTTCTGGTCCACAGTTTGGCACACGCAGAAAGATCTCTGAGAACTGCAAAGGCCAAGAGTTAAGAGGCCTCAGCTCAGGATCTGGCTTTACTATACACACTCCATTGTGACCTTGGGCAAATGATGTTCCCTCTCTGGGCCTCATTTTCTCCTCTATTAGATGAGAAAGTGAACCACATAACTGGTTCATAAGTAGTGTTCCCAGGCTTCCCATGTCTCAGGAGTCACAGTAGTTGAAGGAAGGGGGAGTCTCCCCAACTTTAGTCATTGGTGGTAATAATAATAATAATAATAATAATAATAATAATAATAGGAAATACAGAGCACTCACTGCTCCAGGTGTTTCATAAGTGCTTGATATACACCAACTCATTCAGTAGTCACAATATTCCTATAAGATAGTTTTAACTATTTGTCCATTTTCAGATGAGGAAACTGAGGAGTTAAATGGTTAAGTGACTTGCTCATGGTCGCACAGGTAATAAATGACAGCTGGAATTTGAAACTTGTAGTCTGGCTCTAGAGTACATCTTCTCAACTACATTATCCCCATTTTATCTACTTACTTATCCATCCATCCACCCATCCATCCATTCATCTGAGTTTCATGTAAGAGTTTATTTGATAAAAGTATTCTTCTAACAAATAATAAAAATTTAAAAACTACTATTGCCATTCAAATTGGAAAAGCCCCAAGGGGTGGGGTGCTGTGACTGCTTCCCACTTCCTGGGTCATTTACAGAGCAATTTCTGTGGTGGGGATGAGGAGGAATTGGCAGCAGTCAGAAAAAGAGAATATTTTAAACCAATTTGTCAAACATGATACCTTCAGCTCGTGTGTAAACATGCTACATAAGAAAGTTCAGATGGCTTGGATCTGTTTTCCTCTCTGCTTCCCTTTTTCTTGTCTTTCCATCTCTTCCTGGAAGGCAGAGCTGGAAGGAGTTTAGGAACTGACATATAGGATGAGACTTCAGAGGGCTGACCTCGGCCAAATGGGAGAAAGGTAAAAGAAGGCAGATCACAGCTCAATATAACAAAAATCTCCCTAGCCCTTTCGTCATCCTAAAACTAGATAACCATCCTGTGATGCGGGGACCTGTTTGTCCTGGGAAATGTGGCAGAGTCTGGGGATCAGGAACGATGTGGTGGGGATGCTGGCATTTGGGTGGCAGGATGTCCAGTAGGTGAGTCCCAGGTCCTTCCTTCTCCTCGGTCCAGGGATTCTGCCCAGCCCCGGAATCCACTGTGGGACTGCAGAGAGGGGTGGACCTTGGCCCCAGCTCATGCAACTTGTCAGGGGCAAGAGGGCAGGTTAGAACCAGTAACCAGGGTTCCCAGACCTGTGGCTCCAGCTTGAAACTTTCTCATGTATTCTCAATGACAACCCACAGTCCTCCCTGCCCCCATCCCCTAAAAAAGAAGGAGGAAAATTCTCTCCATGCCCTTTTCACTACAGGGCTTTCTGGATGGTCACAATGTGCCTGTGAAATTTGTAACCTTCTCCAAATTTGAGGCCGGCTTTGAATGGGGCTGGAATGGGGAACCATGAGGAAGGGGTACTCTCATCTTCACCTGGGCCCACAGGTTCTGTGTGGATCTGGGTTTATGCCTCCAACACTTTCCTGTTCATATGGAACATTCACAGGTGTGAGTTCAGGGGATTCCATTTCACAGATAAGGATGGGGAAGCTCAGAGAGAGTAGGTGACTCACCCAGGTACCATGACCAGCAGTGTGAACTCTGTCTTCTGACTCTAGGGAGATATAACAGCTCCTATTAAATGCTAAAAACAAATAAGCATGGATATTGTGCTACCATAACAACCCCATGATACCCACTGCATAGGTGAGGAAACTGAGATTCAGACAACTTAAATAACTTCCCCAAGGTCACATAGATAGGGAGGAGCAGAGTGAGGGTTCAAGCCCATGTCTGCCTTTTCTAAAACCCATGTTCCTTTTCTATGACTCTATTCCATTCCTAAATTCAGAGACGCCCCTGGGAAATGGTATCTTGGGAGAAGGGGTGTGAGGACTCAATTCAAGCCACAAAGCTCAGGGTGCCTTCAGAATACCCCCAAATCTGGTAGGACTGGCTTGATCCATCAGGTGGGCAATTAGGTATGAATAGGGCTTTCCCAGTCCAAAATAGGACTGCAAGACAGCCTCAGAGGCTCCTTCTGAGGCCCGTGCCATGAACTGCATCCCTTCAACAGACCTTTGCTAGGCAAGGTATGGAAAAGTCACCTCCACGGCTGCATTTAAGAGGAGCTCTGGTTGAAAAGACCTAGAGCAGCCTTGCCTGAGTGGGATTCTGCTCTATATTTACTAGTCTTGTTGTGTCACTTCTTTGTGTGTCCCTGTTCCTTTTCCTGTAAAATGGGGTGAGTCAAAATACTCCATAGGCTTTTGGTGAGAACTAAATAAGATCATGTACCTGTGAAAGTACTTTATACATAGTATAGCCCCATGGTCAGCAAACTGTGGCTCGAGAGCCACATGCGGCTCTTTGGCCCCTTGAGTGTGGCTCTTCCACAAAATACCACATGCGGGTGCACACGTACAGTGCGATTGAAACTTCGTGGCCCATGCGCAGAAATCGGTTTTCGGCCTGGGCAAGTCTATTTTGAAGAAGTACCGTTGATATTTGGTTCTGTTGACTACTGAGTTTGCCGACAACTGGTATAGCCTTAACCACTTAGGAATAAAGCTGATTTTTACCGAACATGTGTTCTTTGCCAGACCATTGTTCTAAGTAAGGTAACAGGAGTTACCTCATTTAATCACACACACACAAGTATAAGGCCATTGCTGCCCCCCATCTCTGTCCCCAGCTTATCTGCTCCATGTTGGATGTCCTAACATGTGGTGAAGAAGAAAAGACAGTGGGGGCTTAGGAGATTTGAGTTCCAGTCCTGGTTCTGCCTTTGCCGGCTGTGTAACTTCAAGGAAGCTATCCACCCTCTCTGAGCCTCATTTGGCACATCTGAAAACATACACGTCTTGCTCACCACTCACCAAGAATCAAATACAATGAAAATGTGTGACTGTGCATTACATGCATTATTTATGTATCCTTACAGTAACTTGTGATGTGGACTCAATTATTATTCTCATTTTATAGTTGAAGAAACCAATGCCTAGAGATATTTAAAACTATACAGTGAAATACAAATGCTGGCTAGGAGTTTCATCACTATTATTATGTAACAATAAGGCAAGTTTATGTGAAAACAGATCCGAAAGGTCACAAGGAGAGACAGTATTTGCTTTACTTCCCTGTAGGCTGATAGCCTGATTTAGTTCTAGTCCTGGAAACAGAGTACAGAAAAGCATGTGTGAGCAAGGAGTTCTGGCTGTGTGAGGGCAGAGGGCTGGACGAAATGATCCCGAATGCCCCCTCTAGTCTAGTCTAGCATCCACCAAATCTTCTGGGCAGGAGCAGAAACAGCCACTTGCCTCCCCGGCCCCACATGCCCATCTGGACAACTGTCCAGTCAGAGCCAGGTGTGAAACCTGTGAGCCTTCTGTGCTCAAGCGAGAGGGTTTCCCCTCAGGGTGATGCAGCTGGTGGGCAGAGGTGGCGGCACCTTCTGTTCTTGTCAGTTTGTTGGGGGAGAAAAGAGACTGAATTATTAACCCGAGCCAGAAAAAAGAAAGCCTTGCTGTTCCCGCAGGTGGTTATTGGACATCAAAGCTCTCATCAGTATCCCTTCTGCTCCCATCAAATTACCCCAGGATTACAGTTTTACAAATATATATGTCGTAGCTAAGAGGAAATGCAGAAATGACCTTGCCCCATAGTCTCAATTTTGAAACATTTTATTGTTGATTATATATATACACGTGTAAACAAGTACACATACACGAGTCCCACCAAATGTCCCACCATGTCATTTTATTTTGTTTATTTTCCTATGTAGCTTCCCTTGGCCTGGATTTTGCTGATTACATTCCCTAGGTGTTTTTGACATGTTTCTGTTTCTTCTAAAAATTTTTGGTAAATTAATAATTGAATCTAGAAGCTTGATAAGGTTCAAGTATGATTTTTTTCACCATGTTATTTTAAAAGAGAGACATCTGAGACCTAAACGGGTAAAGTGCCATTTCTATGGCTGAATTCTTCTCTATAGCTAAGCATAACTGTTCATTGTCCTCTTTTCCCCCCACTTCCATCTGCTACTTTATTCTTTCCTTGAATACTTATTGTGTCCAAGGCCCTGGGATAAGGCACCAATTCTTTTTTTTTTTTAATATATTTTATTGATTTTTTACAGAGAGGAAGGGAGAGAGATAGAGAGTTAGAAACATCGATGAGAGAGAAACATCGATCAGCTGCCTCCTGCACATCTCCCACTGGGGATGTGCCCACAACCCAGGCACACACCCTTGACCGGAATCGAACCTGGGACCTTTCAGTCCGCAGGCCGACGCTCTATCCACTGAGCCAAACTGGTTTCGGCAAGGCACCAATTCTTGCCCTCAAGGAGTCTGCAGTCCAGGAGGAAAAGGAAAAGAGCGACACAGATAACCACACGACAATGGTGGGAGAGAGAGAGAGAGAGAGAGAGAGAGAGAGAGAGAGAGAGAGAGAGAGAAGGTGCTATGAGAATCTAAAGAAAGAGAAAATGGAAGATACTCATGGCGTACGTGGCATTTATACTGAGCCTTGATGGGACAGGGTTTGGACAGGTAGGGATTCAGGAAGAGCACCTAAGACAGTAGAAAATACTTTTTCAGGATAGTGAGAAGCTAGGAAAATTCTAGGGTAGGAGGAATAGGAAACTGAGACAAGAAAATTAAACAAGGCCAAACATGCAGCCAGCTTGCTGCAAAACCTTATCTTGAGAACAAATGACACCAAGGAATGCCAGAAAGCAAGGGGGAAGGGAAGGAGAGAAGGGGAATTTAATACTTCTTCTCCGCAACCAGAGTCTACATAGCGTAAATCACCCCGGAACTGCCAAGGTAGGAAGGAAAGAAAGGAGAGCCTATCTCACTAAACAAAGAAGTCAGCCATCGTGGGGAAGGAGGAGAGAAAAGGGAGTGATCGTGTCACTGTTTAAACAGTAGAGCCAGCAGACTCGGGGCTTGTCAATATAAAATTGCCAGGTACTTCTCATAAATTCTAGGAAAGCCGTAACAAAATAAAAGAGGAGACCTTGAGAGTTAATCTGTACCAAGATATTTGGCAGAGGAATTTTGAAACCTACAGGCAGAAGGATATATAACCCATTGAATCCCTACTAGACTCACTCCTCAAATTAGCTGAGAAAGCCCATCCCCGCCTTATAGGTCAGATGTATTTTGATAAATTTGCTTGCCTTGCTTCTTTAATAAAATTATTTGCTTTATTTCTTTAATAAGTTACCTTTGTTACAACACTGCTGTCACTAATTTGAATTCATTCCTATGAGACTAACAAGAACCGAGGAGGGAACAGCCCTCTCCCTTCAACTCAGGGGCTGTCTGATAGCACCTTTACTGGTGTCTGTGAGGTGCCTGTAACAATATGAGAAAAACAGAAGAGTATGGGTGGATCTGAAAGGAGCAAATGGTCCCATTTGGTTGAAAGCTAATATTCATTGGGAGGCGCGGGGCGGGGGTGGGGGAGGCACAATGCTGGAGGAGAGGCTGGCATACAGTGGCAGAGAAAGGCAGAGCAGCCAGAGTTCTGGGAGGCAAACATGGGGCATGGCTCAGGGAAGGTGAATCCCAAGCTCACTCGTAGGCCTTTTCCTCTAGGACTCCTCACTTCTGACAATGTGTGGGAGACAAGACTGCATTAAGGTCTTAAGACTAGAGTTCCAGTTCCAGCATTCCACCTATCTACAATTCTGTTTCAGGAAAGTTAAGATTTCCTTGGGCCTCAAATTTTGTGTCCTGAGAGGGTAGTAATAGTTTCTTCCCTGCCTTCCTCAGAGGGTGGATGTGAGGGTTAAATGATAATAAATATGAAAATGTTTTGCAAACTGGGAAGTGCTACACAGATGTAAGTCATTAATTTTTTTGCCCTCTGTCTAGCTCAGGAGCGCACAATATTGAGGTGCATCATAATCACTTGGGTGCTTGTTAAAAATGTAGTTGTTGGGGTTCTGGTCAAGATGGCGGCATAGTTAAAGATGGTACTCGCCACCTCCCACAACCACATCAAAATTACAACTAAACTACAGAGCATACCTGAAATATAGCTGAACGGAAGTCCTACAACTAGGGAATTAAAGAAGAAACACATTGAGACTGGTAGGAGGGGCAAAATCGTGGAATTGACTGTCCCCACACTCACATGTGGTGGTTTAAAATCAGGAGGGATGTCTTGGCTGTGGAGGTTTCCCTGAGGAGTGCCACATTCAGGCACCCCAGCCCAGGGTTCCAGTGCTGGGAAGGGAAGTACCCACAACTTCAGGCTATAAAAACCAGCAGAGATTGGTTTAAAGAGCCCATGTATGGACTTACTTGAACTCACTCCCTCTGAGCTCCAGCACTAGGGCAACAGCTTGAAAGGATCCAGGGACATACAGGAAGGACTAACTTATCTGAATCAGGGCAAGAGTTGTAGGGGCAGCTTTCTTCTACCAAAGTTCTGACAGAGACTACTGTTCCTTTGCTGAGCCCTCCCCACCAAAGAACCCAAAAGTAGGAGCCATATCTGCATCTCCATCAACCTGGCTCACACTTTTTGCCCCACCCTGGTGATTCCCTGAGACCTCTCCCCTTTCTACTTGCCGGTTCATCCATGCCATTTCCAGTGGCTTTCCCATACAACTGGCCTCTATTGCCTCATGCTTCAAACTTTCCTAAAATCTCTCAAACAAATAGCAGATGGCCTCAGCATGCCCTGTACCTCTCAATAAGTGGCCCCACGCTGGGCACTAGTGGCAGCCCACCTAGGTTCATAGCTCCTGCTAGACACCTTCAAGCCCAACACAAGTAGAAGCCATCTGTAGATTGCTCTGTGGCCCGGGGTAGGGCACAGGCAGTGGCTGGCTTTGTACCTTCCGGGAGGCTCCAGAGCCAGTGCATCCAGTAGTCAACTTTGACCACACTGGATTACAACCCTATCACCTTCATGAGTGACACACTCAAGGGCGGACTATGAAGCACCAAAGCCACACTGAAGCAAGTCCTGCTCCATAGGGTTGGATCCTGAACAGCAGCTCTTCTGCTGTAGTTGCAACTGGTCTTCACAACCAATTGGCCTGGGGGTCAGTGCCTCCCAGTGAGACCAACATCAACCAAGGCTCAACTACAATAAGACAGCGCACACAGCTTACACGGGGGAGCAACTGGAGTGCCTAACTCAGGTGACTGGGGTGGCTGAGCCACTGGGCCTTACAGAACACCTACTACACAAGGCCACTCTACCAAGTCTAGGAGACATAGCAGATCTACCTAATACATAGAAATAAACACAGGGACGCAGCCAAAATGCAGAGACAAAAAAAATGTCACAGATGAAAGAATAGGAGAAATCTCCAGAAAAATAACTAAATGAAATGGAAGCAAGAACAGTATCAGATGTAGAGTTTAAAACAATGGTTATAAGGATGCTCAAGGAACTTATTGAGAACTTCAAGGAATTTAGTGATAATTCCAAGGACCTTAGTGAGAACATCAACAACATAAAAAAGGATCAGTCAGAAATTAAGCATACACTAACTGAAATAAAGAATAATTTACAGGGAATCAACAGCAGGGTAGAGGACACCAAGAATCAAATCAAGAATTTGGAATATAAGGAAGCCAAAAACACCCAATCAGAATAGCAAAAGGAAAAAAGAATCCAAAACTATGAAGATAGTGTAAGGAGCCTCTGGGACAAGTTAGAGTACCAACATTCAGAACATGGGGGTGCCTGAAGAAGAAGAGAGGGAGTAAGAAATTGAAAACCTACTTGAAAAAATAATGACAGAAAACTTCCCCTACCTGGTGAAAGAAATAGACATACAAGTCCAGGAAGCACAGAGAGTCCCAAACAAGAGGAACCCAAAGAGGCCCACACCAAGACACATCATAATTAAAATGCAAGGGTTAAAGACAAAAACAGAATCTTAAAAGCAGCAAGAGCAAAACAGTTAGTTACCTTCAAGGAAGCACCCACATGACTGTCAGCTGATTTCTCTACAGAAACTTGGCAGGCCAGAAGGGAGTGGCAAGAAATATTCAAAGTGATGAATAGTAAGGACCTACAACCAAGATTACTCTAGTCAGCAAAGCTATCATTTAGAATTAAAGATCAGATAAAGAGCTTCACAGACAAGAAAAATTTAAGGAGTTCATCACCACCAAACCAGTATTACAAGAAATGTTAAAGGGTCTTTCTTTAAGAAAAAAGAGAAAAAAGATAAAAAAATATGAATAATAAAATGGCAATAAATACATATCTATCAACAACTGAATATCAAATGAACAAACAAGCAGAAACAGACTCATATATACAAAGAACATGCTGATGGTTGCCAGTGGGAGAGGAGTGGGGGATGAGTAAAGGGATTTAGAAATACAAATTAGTCATAGCTCATAGACAGACAATAGACAGGTGAAGGTCTGGGATAGAGTGGGAGATGGGTGGGTGTAAACAAAGGGTGGGGGAGGGGACATTTGTAATATTCTCAACAATAAAATAAAATTTTAAAATGTAGTTGTTAGCTTCTGGCTTTTAAAAACTAGCCAGAAATAAAAAATTGGGATTACATTTGCCCTCCTATTATCAACAACTAGATATTGTTATATGCCAATATAGTCACACTAGAGGGCCTGTGCATGGATTCATGCAACCGTGGGGTCCCTGGCCTGGCCTGCACCCTCTCGCAATCTGGGACCCCTTGGGGGAGGTTGGAGGCCTGGTGCACGGATTTGACCCGATCCCCACAGGCCAGGCCGAGGGCCCCCCCTGGTGCATGAATCCATGCACCAGGCTTCTAGTATGCATATAAGATCTTTGGTTAATCACTTCTCGCTCTCCCCCCCTCCCCACTTCCCTCTGAGATTCATCAGTCTGTTCCATGTTTCCATGCCTGTGCATTGAGTGTCTGCCCCCTGGTGATCAGTGCGCATCATAGCTACCGGTCGCACGGTCGCTTAGGCTTTTATATATATAAATATTTTAAAACCAATTTTCTGACATTGGAGAACTAGCTTCATAGGACTATGATCCCTAAGAAAAGGAAAACTAGGAGAGCCCTACAGTCCCCTTGGCTTACTTACTGCCCGAGGACTTTCAACATTGCATTCAGGGGGAGGGAACCAAAGCAAAGCATAACAGACTTTCTGAGTTGAAGTCACAGAGACTGAAGTTTGGGGAGGCTGAGGTAGCTGGAATTTATAGGCCTGAGTACCAGAGAAGAGGAATATAAAGAAAGAGCTCTCTCTGCAGAGAGCCCTCCTTTAATCTGAACACTAAACTGCACAGGTGTAGCATAAAATTCCACAAGCCAGAGCAAATAATGACTGAGGGATTTTGACTCACACAAGGCTGGAAGAGATTAGAGTTCCAACCAGCCAAACTGAAAGGACATTGATGGCATTCAATCAGATGACAGAATGATCACACTACAGTAGTAGAAATAAATTAGTCCTGGAATAGTGATTACTCTAGACTTGCCCTAAAAACAAACAAAACAACAACAACAACAACAACAAAAAACTTAAAGATAAGTCTTTTGAAAGTATCAAGTGGATCCTTAACTACTTGCAAAAACAAAGTACAAGTCCAACACTCTTTAAGGGAAAACAACAAAATACAACATTCAATAAAGTCACATGCAAAATGCCCAACAGAGAATAAAAAAATTACTAGACATGTGAAAAAGCAGAAACATGAGAGCCCAAACTGGGAGAAAACATAAACATAATGAAGTGAGAAATGGAAGATACAAAAAATAAGTAATTGAAAATTCTAGAGGTGAAATTATCCAAATTGAAGCACAGAGAGGAAAAAGACAGAAAGGAAAAAAATGAATAGAGACTCGGTGACCATAAAGCAATATTAATCAGTTTAGTTTATGTTGTTGTATCTTTAAGTATACTGACTTTTTAAAAATTCTGCAATATGTATCTGCTCTTTATCCCATCCAGTAAAACTTTCATTTCAGATGTTATAATTTCACCTCTAGAAGTTCCATTTAGTTCTTTTTTGTATCATCCATTTCTCTCCTCATTGTGTTCATATATTTATTTAAATCTTTAAACATACAGGGTGGGACAAAAGTAGGTTTATAGTTGTTTGTATGGAAAATAATACAATAATTAATAAATAATAATACAAGAATAAACTGTGTTCCACGTACTCACAACTATAAATCTACTTTTGCCCCACCCTGTATTTATGATAGCTATTTTAAAATCTTTGTCTGCTAACTCCACCTCTCTGTCATTTACCATTTCATTTCTATTAATTACTTTTCTCTTCATTCCAGATCATAACAATGGTAAGAATGATTACAAACTTCCTGCCAGAAAATGCAAGCCAGAGACATTGGAACAGTATCTTTAAGTGCTGACAGAAAACATACAAGAAGACCTAACTTGCCATCAACAGACCTGACTATAAGAAATGTTAAAGGAAGTTCTTTAGGTAGAAGGACAATTAAATTACGTGGAAACTTGGATTTACAAAGAAATAAAATGACAGAAATGGTGTGTATGTATGGGTAAATATAAAAGATATCTTTTCAACTTATTGAAAAGATAATAAAATGACAGAAATGGTGTGTATGTATGGGTAAATATAAAAGATATCTTTTCAATTTATTGAAAAGATAATTGATTATTTAAAGCAAGAATGATAACAGTGCAGCCCTTACCAGTATGAGTGAGTGGTTAGAGCATTAGCCTGCAGACCAAAGGGTCATAGATTTGATTCCCAGTCAAGGGCAAGTACCTGGGTTGCAGGTTCCTCCCAGGCCTAGTCAGGATGCATGCAGGAGACAACCAATTGATGTGCCTCTCCCATATTGATATTTCTCTCTCTCCCTCTCTCTCTCTCTCTCCCTCTCTCTCTCTCCCTCCCTCCCTCCCTCCCTCCCTCCTTCCCTCCTTCCCTCCCTGTCTTCCACTCTCTATATATCAATGGAAAAAATATCCTTGGGGGAGAATTAACAAAAAATAAAAAAGGATTACAATGCATTGTAGGACTCATACATAGATGTAAATCTATAATGATAATAGCACAGAGGATGGAAGAATGGAAATAAACTGTTGTAAGATTTTACATGCAAAATGTTATCATATTTGAAAGTAGAAAATGAAAACTTAACAAGTATTGTAAAACCTAGAGCAACCACTAAAAAATAAACAGGTATTGTCAATATGGCGATGAAATGGAGTACCAGAAAATACTCAATTTAAAAGAAGGCAGGAAAACTGAACAAGAACAAAGAACAAATGGGACAAATAATAACATAGCAAGATGGTAAATTTAAATCTAACCATATTGATAAATTAAATGAAATGTAAATGATCTAAGCACCCCATTAAAAAACAGATTGTCAGGCTGGATTTTCAAAAAGCCAGATCCCACAAAATGTTATCTATAAGAAAGAAACACTTTAAATTTAAAGATTTAGGTTAAAAGTAAAAGAATTGGGGAAATGTAATGTTCTGTATTAGTTTTCTGTTGCTGCCATAACAAATTAACACAAATGTAGTGGCTCAAGCCATTCAAATGAATTATCTTACAGTTCTGTAAGTTGGAAATCCAACATGAGTCTCACGAAGCTCAAATGATGGTGTCGGCAGTGCTTCATTTCTTTCTGAAATGCTCGGGGAGAATCAGTTACCTTGCTTTTACCATCTTTGAGAGGCCACCCCATGCCTCATGGCCCTTTCCTTCATCTTCAAAACAAACAAAGTAAGTCTAGTCCTTTTCACATCACACTACTCTGACCATTCTTTTGTAGTCACGTCTTCCTGTGACCACAACCAGAAACGTTCTTTATCTTTAAGGATCATACAGTTAGGTTGGACAACCTGTATAATTCAGGACAATCTCCCCATCTCAAAGTCTTTAATTTTTTTCTAGTATCTGTGAATTTTTTTGTTAAATTTATTGGGGTGACATTGGTTAATAACATCATATAGGTTTCAAGTGTACATTTCTATGATACATGATCTGTATACTGCATTGCGTGCCCACCACCCAAAATCAAATCATTTTCCATCACCATATATTTGGCCCCCTCTACTACCCCCCATACTGGTAACCACCATACTGTTGTCTGTTGATGAGTTTCAGTTTAATATCCCACATATGAGTGAAATCATATGGTTCTTAGCTTTTTCTGACTATTTGGCTTAGTATAATATTCTCAAGGTCCATCCATGTTATCACAAATGGCAGTATTTCATTTGCCACACTGTCCAGAGCGATGTTAAGTTCTTTACTTGGGATTTTTCTTGTTTCTTGAGATAGGTCTGTAATGATAAAAAACTTTCCTCTTATTACTGTTTTTGCTGTATCCCAGAAATTTGGTATGTTGTATTGTCATTCTCATTTGTCTATATATATCATTTGATTTCCCCTTCTATTTCTTCTTTGGCCCAGTAATTTTTTAGTGGTATTGATAGTGGGGAAGGTCACATAATAAGAATAGAGCCACAATTGTTTAATAATTATTCACCTTACTAACTATAGATAAGAAGTTTTCTTACAGACCTTGGGAAACTAGAGGATGAAACAAGGCTGTAAAAAGATAAGATGCCTCAATGAGTCCATTACTCAGAAAGGAAATACATTTGGAGAACAGATCAAGGACAGAACATGCTTTGATTTGGTTGCTATGCCCAGACCCTGACCCCCTTCAGGAGTTTGCCTCAGGAATGGTGACCACTCTCCGGTCCCAGGAATGGGCTGAGCTGTTTGTAACATCATAGAAGCCACCTTGTTACTGGACTTTGAGCTACTGAAGTAGCTACTGAAGGCCGGACTGCAGGCCCTCCTCTCCCCTTTCACTGTGACACTCGGAGCTCAAAGCTGCATGTAGTTATCTTCTCCCTTGCCTGTATATATTCAGCCAACTGGCGAGGGGAGTCAGAACTGAATTTCCAGGTTGACCGACTGCTCTCCCCATACTGCTGGCATTTTTGGAATAAATGCTCATTATGATTCAACCCTGTCTCTGCTTAATTTGGCTCAAGTAGTGACAGTGGCCTCAGACCCATAGTGTCCAATATCAATATGTTATTTAATCTCCACATATTTTTGCATTTCTATGCTTCCTTTTTGCAGTTGATTTCTAATTTCCAAGCATTGTGATCAGAGAATATGCTTGGTATAATTTCAATCTTCTTGAATTTGTTGGGGCTAGTTTTGTGACCCAATCAACATATGGTCTATCCTTGAGAATGTTCCATCTGTGCTGGAGAATGCATAATCTGATGCTCTGGGATGAAAGTCTCTGTAAATGTCAATTATGTTCATTTGGTCTAGTGTGTCATTTAAGGCCAATATTGCTTTATTGATTTTTCTGATTGAATGATCTATCTAGAGCAGTCAATGGAGTATTTAGGTCTCCAACTATAATTGTGTTTTTGTCAGTGTCTCCTTTAGTTTTGTTAGTAGTCTGTCTTATATATTTTGGTGCTCCCTGATTGGGTGCATATACATTGAGAAGTGTTATATCTTCTTGATATAGTGTCCCTTTTTAATTATAAAATGTCCATCTTTGCCCTGGCCAGTGTGGCTGTTGGTTGAGAGTCATCTTATGCACTAAAAGGTCGCTGGTTTGATTCCTGGTTGGGGCACATGCCCAGGTTGCTGGATCAGTCCCCTGGTCCAGGCTGTGTGTGGAAGGCAATCAATTCATCTCTCTCTCTCTCTCTCTCTCTCTCTCTCTCTCTCGTTCCCTCCCTCCCTCCCTCCCTCCCTCCCTCCCTCTCCCTTCCCGTTTCTCTAAAATCAATAAAAACATATAAAAATAAAATGTTCATCTTTATCTCTTTTTACCTTTGTTATCTTGAAATCTATTTTGTCAGATATGGCTATACCTGCTTTTCTGTGGATGCTATTTGCTTAGAGAATCATTTTCCACCCTTTCACTTTTTAGTCTATCTTTGTCTTTGCAGCTTAGATATGTTTCCTGAAGGCAGCATATTGTTGGGTATAGGTTTTTGATCCAATCAGCTACTGTGTGCCTTTTTATTGGTGAATTCAGTCCATTTACATTAAGTCTTTAATTTTAATGGCATCTACAAAGTCCCCTTTGCCAAGTCAGGTAACATACTCACAGGTTTCCAAGATAGGAACCATTTGGGAGCCACATGCATACATTATGTATTATTCTTATTATTCTTTAATCCTCACTCAAGGATATGCTTATTGACTTTAGAGAGAGAGAAAGGAGGAGGGGGAGAGAGAGAAAGAGAGAGAGAGAGAAACATTGATGTGAAAGAGAAGCATCAATCAGTTTTCCTCCCGTATGCACCCTGACTGGGAGTTGAACCCAGAACCTTTTCGGTGTATGGGATAACGATACAACAGAGCCACCTGGCCCTGTGATGCGAACATTATTAATGAGCAAGCTGGAGTAGATATCAGACAATTGTACATGAAGCATTCAGCAAAATGGACCATAAATTGCACCATTTAAAAGTTCCAAAATAATGTCAATAAATTTAAAAAGATTAAATTAGAACTCAATAATAGAAAGATTTGAAAGTAATGGGGAAATTATTAAATATTTGGCACTGAATGAAGATGAAAACATTTCTGGAATGCATCTAAAACAATGCTTAGTGGTGACTTTAAAACTTTTAAAGTGTTTAAAAAGAAGAAAAGTCTAAACTCAATAATGTAAGCTTCCATCTTAAGAAGATGGAAGAAGCCCAGCCAGTGTCGCTCAGTGGTTGAGCATCGACCTATGAACCAGGAGGCAGGGCACATGCCTGGACTCAATCCTCAATATGGGGTGTGCAGGAGGCAGCTGTTCAATGATATTCTCTCATCGTCAATGTTTCTGTTTCTCTCTCCCTCTCCATTCCTCTCTGAAATCAATAAAAATATATCTATTTTTTTTAAAGATGGAAGAATAGCCCTGGCCAGTTTGCTCCGTGGTTAGAGCATCAGCCCATGGACCAAAGCGTCACAGGTTCAATTCCAAGTCAATGGCACTTACTTCAGTTGCAGATTCCCTAGACCTGGTAGAGGTTCATATGGGAGGCAACCAATCAATGTGTCTCTCTCACATCAATGTTTCTCTCATGTTGATGTTTCTCTCTCTCCCTCCACCCCTGTCTCCTTTCTATTCTCTCTAGAAATCAATGGGGAAATATCCTCTGGTGAGGGTTTAAAGAAGAAGGAGGAGGAGGAGGGAAAAGAGGTGGAGGAGGAGCAGGAAGAGAAGGAGGAGGAGGATAATGAGCAAATAGACACAAAAGTAGGTAGCAAAGGGGGAAAATATAAAGAAAAGATATTGGTGAAATAGAAAATGAACAAACAATAGTGAAAAATCAATGACACCAAAAGCTGGTATCATAAAGATAGATAAATCTCTATCCAGTATAATTTTAAAAATACACAAATTAGCAATACCAGGAATGAAAAAGGAGACATCACCACAGAGACTACAGACATTAAAAAGCTAATAGAAAACAACTTCATGCCAACAACTTTGACAACTCAGATGAAATGGATACATTCATGGAAGACACTTGGACACATTTCCTACTACTGCTGTTCAATTACCATAAGCATAGTGACTTAAAACAGCACAAAATTATTATCTTACAGTTCTAGAAGTCAGAAGTCTAAAATGGGTTTCAGGACAGAAGTTTTCCCACTGCAGACACAGCTGATTCTCACAGCCAGTTGGCCTGGAGGTCAAATCCCCCTAGTATTAACTACAACAATCAAGGCTTAACTACAACAAGACTGCGCACAAAGACCACTAGGGGGTGCACCAAGAAAGCATAAAAAATGCGGAGACAAAGAAAAAGGACAAAATTGTCAATGGAGGATATTGAGTTCAGAACCACACTTTTAAGGTCCCTCAAGAACTGTCTAGAAGCCGCCGATAAACTTATTGAGATCTACAAGAAATCTAATGAGACCCTCAACGTTGTGATAAAGAACCAACTAGAAATTAAGCATACACTGACTGAAATAAAGAATATTATACAGACTCCCAACAGCAGACCAGAGGGTCACAAGGATCAAGTCAAAGATTTGAAATGCGAAGAAGCAAAAAACACCCAACTGGAAAAGCAAAATGAAAAAAGAATCCGAAAATACGAAGATAGTGTAAGGAGCCTCTGGGACAGCTTCAAGCATACCAACATCAGAATTATAGGGGTGCCAGAAGATGAGAGTGAGCAAGATATTGAAAACCTATTTGGCCCTAACCGGTTTGGCTCAGTGGATAGAGCCTCGGCCTTCGGACTGAAGGGTCCCAGGTTCGATTTCAGTCAAGGGCATGTACCTTGGTTGAAGGCACATCCCCAGTAGGGGGTGTGCAGGAGGCGGCTGATCGATGTTTCTCTCTCATCGATGTTTCTAACTCTCTATCCCTCTCCTTTCCTCTCTGTAAAAAGTCAATAATATATTTTAAAAAAAAGAAAAAAAGAAAACCTATTTGAAGAAATAATGACAGAAAACTTCCCCTTCCTGGTGAAAGAAATAGACTTACAACTCAGGGAAGTGCAGAGAACCCCAAACAAAAGGAATCCAAAGAGGACCACACCAAGACACATCATAATTAAAATGCCAAGAGCAAAAGACAAAGAGAGAATCTTACAAGCAGCAAGAGAAAGAAACTCAGTTACCTACAAGGGAATACCCATACGACTGTCAGCTGATTTCTCAACAGAAACTTTGCAGGCCAGAAGGGAGTGGCAAGAAATATTCAAAGTGATGAATAGCAAGAACCTACAACCAAGAGTACTTTATCCAGCAAAGCTATCATTCAGAATTGAAGGTCAGATAAAGAGCTTCACAGATAAGGAAAAGCTAAAGGAGTTCATCACCACCAAACCAGTATTATATGAAATGCTGAAAGGTATCCTTTAAGAAGAGGAAGAAGAAGAAAAAGGTAAAGATACAAATTATGAACAACAAATACGCATCTATCAACAAGTGAATCTAAGAATCAAGTGAATAAATAATCTGATGAACAGAATGAACTGTTGATTATAATAGAATCAGGGACATAGAAAGGGAATGGACTGACTATTCTTGGGGGGGGAAAGGGTGTGGGAGATGCGGGAAGAGACTGGACAACAATCGTGCACCTATGGATGAGGACAGTGGGTAGGGAGTGAGGGCGGAGGGTGGGATGGGAACTGGAAGGAAGGGAGTTATGGGGGGAAAAAAAGAGGAACAAATGTAATAATCTGAACAATAAAGATTTAATAAAAATAAAAATATATAAAAAAAAATAAATAGGAGAGAAACCAAGATGGCGGCATAGGTAAACACGGGAGTTTGCTGCCTCGAACAACCACTTCAAAAATACAACTAAAAGAGGGAACGGACATCATCCAGAACCACAGGAAGGCTGGCTGAGTGGAAGTTCTACAACTAGGAGGAAAGAGAAAAGCATACCGAGGCTCAGAGGAGGCGCAGTGCTGAAGTAAAATACTAAGGTTCGGAGTGCATGCGGAGCGGGCTGGAGGCTGAGGGCGCAGTTGTCGTTTTCAATCGGGAGGGAGTCTCAGGCTCTGAGCTCCAGTTCCGGGCGAGTCTCTAGGGACCCAGACTCATAAGGGAGAAGCAGGACTGTCTGGCATCGCTCAGAACCCTAGGGCAGCTTTCTCTCCGAGGGGCTTGCAGCGATTACCGGGACACTGAGAAGCAGAGCCTCTGAGGGCAAGACTGAGAGCAGCCATAATTGCTAACCCCGCCCTGTTGATCTCGTGGGACCCGCCCCGCCAAGCCCTGCAGGGAGGCTTTTGCTGGATAGCCTCAGGCAAAGGCTAGATTAGCACCTCCCTAGAGATCCAGGAGCCAGGAAGCCCAGAGGTCAGAGTGGGACCATCCAGTTTTCAGCTCCGTGGAACCATAAAAGACACACTCAGGGGGCAGACTCAGTGAGCACCAAAGCCTCATTGAAGCAAGTCTAGCCCCAGAGGGGTGTCTCCAGCACAGAAGTTCTCCCACCGCAGACACAGCTGATTCTCACAGCCAATTGGCCTGGAGGTCAATTCCTCACAGTGATAACTACAACAATCAAGGCTTAACTATAACAAGACTGTGCACAAAGCCCACAAGGGGGTGCACCAAGCATGTCTACCTCAGGTAATTGGGACACTTAGCACAGAAAGGCACTCTATTGACACAGCGAAGCATAAAAAAATGCCAAGACAAAGAAACAGGACACAAACGACAGAATTGGAGGAAAGCAAACTGTTGGATATAGAGTTCAAAACCACACTTTTAAGAACTGTCTAAAAGAACTTCTTTAAAGAACTGTCTAGAAGCCGCCGATAAATTTAATAAGGCCCTCGAAAAGACTGGTGAGACCGCCGATAAATGTAGTGAGATCTTCAAGAAGACTGGTGAGACCGCCGATAAATGTAGTGAGATCCTCAAGAAATCTAATGAGACCCTCGATGTTGTGGTAAAGAACCAACTAGAAATTAAGCATACACTGACTGAAATAAAGAATATTATACAGACTCCCAACAGCAGACCAGAGGGTCACAAGGATCAAGTCAAAGATTTGAAAAACGAAGAAGCAAAAAACACCCAACCAGAAAAGCAAAATGAAAAAAGAATCCAAAAATACGAAGATAGTGTAAGGAGCCTCTGGGACAGCTTCAAACGTACCAACATCAGAATTATAGGGGTGCCAGAAGATGAGAGAGAGCAAGATATTGAAAACCTATTTGAAGAAATAATGACAGAAAACTTCCCCTACCTGGTGAAAGAAATAGACTTACAAGTCCAGGAAGTGCAGAGAACCCCAAACAAAAGGAATCCAAAGAGGACCACACCAAGACACATCATAATTAAAATGCCAAGAGCAAAAGACAAAGAGAGAATCCTAAAAGCAGCAAGAGAAAGAGAATCAGTTACCTACAAGGGAGTACCCATACGACTGCCAGCTGATTTCTCAACAGAAACTTTGCAGGCCAGAAGGGAGTGGCAAGAAATATTCAAAGTGATGAATAGCAAGAACCTACAACCAAGAGTACTTTATCCAGCAAAGCTATCATTCAGAATTGAAGGTCAGATAAAGAGCTTCACAGATAAGGAAAAGCTAAAGGAGTTCATCACCACCAAACCAGTATTATATGAAATGCTGAAAGGTATCCTGTAAGAAGAGGAAGAAGAAGATAAAGGTGAAGATACATATTATGAACAACCAATTTACATCTATCAACAAGTGAATCTAATAATCAAGTGAATAAATAATCTGATGAACTGGTGATTGTAATAGAATCAGGGACATAGAAAGGGAATGGACTGACTATTCTTGGTGGGGGGAAGGGGTGTGGGGGGTGCGGGAAGAGATTAGACAATAATCGTGCACCTATGGATGAGGACAGTGGGTGGGGAGTGAGGGCAGAGGGTGGGGTTGGAACTGGGTGGAGGGGAGTTATGGTGGGAAAAAAGAGTAACTAATGTAATAATCTGAACAATAAAGATTTAATCAATCAATCAATCAATCAATAAATAAATAAATAAAATAAAATGGGTTTCACCTGGCTAGAATCAAGGTATTGGCAGGATTAAATTCCTCCTTTCTGGAGGCTCTCAAGTAGGATCTGTCTATCTCCCTTTTCCAACTTTGTAGGCTACCTGCATTCTTTGGCTTCTGTTTCCAGATAGCAATTGCTTCACTCTAACCTCTGCTTCTGTTGTCACATCCCCTTTCTGACATTCTCACCTCACTCATAGACTCTTGTGATCACATTAGACTCATGCAGATAATCCAAGATAATCTTCCCATTTCAAGACCTTAACTCAACCATACATTTAAAGTCACTTTTTTCCTAGTAAGGAAATCTATTCACAGGTTTTGAATATTAAGGCATACACATTTTGGGATATCATTCTGTCTACCAGCAACACAAATGAACAAAATGGATACACAAAGAAATAAAATATTTTATTAACTCCATATCTGTTCAAGAATTTGAATTTGTAGTTAAAAATATTCCCATAAAGAAACCTCCAGAGATTCCAAAATGGCAGCAGAGTAAGTGGAACTTACTGACACTAATACTCCCAGTTCCAAACTAGAAATATAACTCTAATTCAGAAAACCCACCCTGAAAAATCAATTGAGGACTAGCAAGAGAGAACCCTAATAACCAAGGATGGAAAGTGGAGACTGCATAAAGATAGGTAGAAGTGTAGAGGCATTAAAGGGCTTGTTAGGCTCCCACAGACAGCAGCTGAAGTTTGGAGTGATATCTCAGCTGTGGGGGTTCCCACTAAGAACTCTGCAGTCTAAACCCAAAGTTGGGCTCCCAGCCCAGAGTACCAGAACTGAGAAAGGTGCCCATATAACATCTGGCTGTGAAAAGCAGCAGGGTTGCTGTCTGCCAGAGAGAGACAGCTAGAAATGCAGGCACCCTCTTAAAGGGCCAACACACAAAATTTTGTGTGCAGCCATTCATCTTGGGGCCTGACAGAGGTAGGGCATAGTTGACTGGAGCTTTGCAAGCAGAAGCCAGTGTTGGGGGCTATGAGGTTGGAGCTTGGAGGAAAGCTACCCATTTCCTGTGCTGAGCCATTCCCTCATACTGAGGAGGACATCTTTCTCCATGGACCTTTGCTATCCAGGTGGTTTTTGCCTGGGGAGAAGGCAGTTGCTCCACCCTATTGGAAGACCTCTCCCACTACGCTGTGGTAGCTGAAGGCTAATCAAGACTGAGTGTCAACTGGACTGCAGGCAGTGGAGGACCTCTGGAGGCTCTGAGTCTTTGCCTGATCTCCTTCTGGGCCCAGTGCTAGGAAAAGCAGACCATGGTGCACATCTTGGTCCTTTCCAAAGACACCCAGTCCCAGCAGAGGGAGCCATAAGCTGTGGATTGCTGATAGCTCCAAACAGGGTACTTGGGGCCAGTCACAAATAGTGTCTCACATTGTCCTGCATTAGAGATTGGGAGTCATAGCAGATCTACCTAACACATAGACACAAACCCAAACAGACAGCCAAAATGGAGAGACAAAAACACAACCTTCAAATGAAAGAACAAGAGATTTATCCAGAAGAAGAGCTAAACAAAATGGAGATAAGAAATTTATCAGATATAGAGTTAGGAATCATGATGGCAAAAATGTTTAACAGCATGCATAAAGATATAGTAACTATGAAAAAAGGCCAGTTGGAAATAAAGAATGACATAGCACTAATAAAGAACACATTGGAAGGAATACACAGTAGCCCATACACAGAAGGTAGGGGAAGCTGAGGATCCAATCAGTGAATTAGAAAACTGGGTAGAAAAAAATCATTCAATCAGAGAACCAAAAGAAAATACAATTAAAAAACAGAAGGACAGCTTAAAGGAGCTATAGGACAACATGAATTGTAACAATATTCGCATAATAGAAGTGCTAGAAGGGGAAGAAAGTGAGTAAGGTATAGAGAATATGTTTGAAGAAATAATGGCAGAAAACTTCCCTAACCTGGTGAAGGAAAAAGTCACACAAGTCCAGGACCCACAGAGAGTTTCAAGCAAGAAGAACCCACACTCAGACGCGTTATAATTAAAATACAAAAAATTAAAGACAAAGAGAGAATCTTAAAGACAACACAAGAAAAGCAATGTTACCTACAAAGGAGCTTCCATAAAGTTGTCAGCTGATTTCTCATCAAAAACTCTACAGGCCAGAAGGGAATGGCATGAAGTAGTCAAGGTAATGAAAAGCAAGGATCTGAAACCAAAATTACTATTTCCAGCAATGCTATCATTCAAAATAGATGGTGAAATAAAGAGCTTCCCACACAAAAAAGGCTAAAGAAGTTTATCATCACCAAACCAGCAGTGCAAGAAATGCTAAAGGGCCTGCTGTAATGAGAAGAAATATATACATATATACATACTAGAGGCACAATACACAAAATTTATGCAAGAGTAGGCCTTCCTTCTCCTGGCTGTCGGCACCAGCTTCCCTCTGGTACCTGGGACCTAGGCTTCCCTTGCAGCCCTGGCTTCATCCGGAAGGTCATCCAGAAGGACGTCTGGTCTAATTAGCATATTATGCTTTTATGATTATACTAGACCCCCGGTGGGGTCCCTCAGCCTGGCCTGTGCCCTCTCGCAGTCTGGGACCCCTTGGGGGATGACTACCTGCTGGCTTAGGCCCGCTCCCCGAGGCATTGGGCCTAAGCTAGCAGTCAGACATTCCTCTGGCAGCCTGGGAGCCCTCGGGGGATGTCCACTTGCCAGCGGGGAGCAGGTCTAAGTTGCAGTCAGACATCCTTAGTGCTGCTGAGGAAGCGGGAGAGGGTCCCACCACCACCGCTATACTGGGAGCCATCAGCCTGGCTTGTGGCTGAGCAGAGCTCCCCCTGTGGGAGCACACTGACAACCAGGGGGCAGCTCCTGCATTGAGCGTCTGCTCCCTGGTGGTCAGTGTGTGTCATAGTGACCAGTCATTCCCAGTCGTTCTGCTGTTAGGGTCAATTTGCATATTACCCTTTTATTATATAGGACTAGAGGCCTGGTGCACAAAAATTTGTGCACTCGGGGGGGTGGGGAGGGGGGTCCCCCAGCCCGGCCTGTGCCCTCTTGCAGTCTGGGACCCCTCGGGAGATAACGACCTGCTGGCTTAGGCCTGCTCCCGGGTGGCAGAGGGCAGGCCCAATCCCTAAGTGCAGCCCCTGGTCAAGCTCAGAGCAGGGCCAATTGGGGAGTTGGGGCACCGCCCCGTCATGCACAGAGCAGGGCGGATCGGGAGGTTGCGATGCCACCCTCAGTCACGCTCAGGGTAGGGCTGATTGGGGGGTTGGGGCACCGCCCCCTGTCACTCACAGAGTAGGGGCCGATAGGGGAGTTGGGGCACTGCCCCCTGTCACACACAGAGCAGGGCGATCTGGGGGTTGGGGCGCTGCACCCTGTCACACTCAGGGCAGGGCCAATGGGGAGGTTATGGCTCTACCCTGTCACACACAGAGCAAGG
>NW_005871146.1:4502208-4504513 GCF_000147115.1 Myotis lucifugus | reverse complement strand
TATGGATTTAGACAAATAGGGTGATGAAGGCCTGGAGCAGGGGTGGGGCAAGCTAGAAGAGTTCAATGGGGGGAAAATGGGGACATTTGTAATACTTTCAACAATAAAGATTTAAAAGGAAATGTGACATAAGTGTTTAACATATCATCCCAGCCCTCAAGGAGTTTAAAATCCAGTAGGATTTGGTACTAAAAGAGGAGAGATAGGTAGATAAGTGGATGGATGGATGAATGGAAGGGTGGTTGGGTGGGTGAATGGATGGATAGATAGATAGATAGATAGATAGATAGATAGATAGATAGATAGATAGATAGAGACAGAATGACCATAAAATAAAGAAGGCTGCTCCCTATAAGCCACAGAAGAAATGTCTTGTTCAAATCCCAGACACTGACAAAGAGTAGCTCCTAGAACACCAATATACATACCCCAACATTTTATCTGGAAAACTAAAGAAGCAAGCTAGGACGTATATCATCACCTCTGAAACCTGTTCAAGAATAACCCATCAGTAAATATCCCCAAGACAGGGCACCCATGTTTGCTCAAGCCTGTGATGTCCATGAAGCTCTGTTCTCACCAGGTCATAAGTCCATCAGTAGATCTTACAGTTAGGAATGCCTCTGAGTTACCACTTGCAGAAAAGTTCCCCTGCTCTTCCAAGATAAAGAAAGAGGGTAAACAATCCTATTTCCATCACTAGATCATTTTATTTTTCAAGAGAAAAGAACAAGTTTTACACAGCTCTCCATCCTTAGAGCACAACACAGTGCCAGAGTTGGTACCATGCTAATGAACAGCCAAATAAAGCTTTCAGAAGAATGTTCTAGTTACCCAAAGTAAAAAAGGGAAATAATATTCTCATGCCTGGGAAGCTAGAGCTCCTTACTGGAAATGGCTTCTGAAGAGAATACGATCTGAGATACATGTGCCTGGTCAATGGACACGTCTCCCATGCAAGCTAGCATCCCTCTTCTCAGTGCCTCCTTTCTTCATGCAAATTCATGCACAAAAGAGAACAGCAGCAGACAATGTAGGTTGCTACTCTGAAGAGAGGAGAAAGTAAAAAATTCAAGGAAGGCTGGACACTGGACAAAAGAAAACAATAGCTGGAAGGCAAATTGTCTTAAAGAATCCAAGTGTTATAAAGTGACACGGAGAGACATCTGTAATACTGTCAACAATAAAAATAAATTTAAAAAGAAAAAAGAAAGAAACCTCCAGGTTGATGTGGCTTCATGATTAATTGTCAAGCATTTAGGGAAAAATGAACTTTGACTGTTTATAGCAAACACAAAAATTACACTGAAATGGATCATAGACCTAACCAAAAAAGCAAAAGTGATAAAACTTCTAGAAGTAAACATAGGAGAATGTGTTTTTGGCTTTGGGATAGGCAAAGAATTTTTAGATATGACACAAAAAGCACAAACTATAAAATAAAAAATGGGAAGTTTTTCTTCATCAAAATATAAACCTTTGCTCTTCAAAAGACAATGTCAAGAAAATAAAAAGGCAAGCTACTGATTGGAGAAAACATTTGCAATGTATACATGTGACCAAGACTACTTTCCAGAATATATAAACTACACTTACAGCTCAATAAGAAGAAAAACAATTCAATAGAAACAGTGGGCAAAGAAAATCTACACTAATAAAAGAGAAACATGGTAATTAGCGTACGACTGCTACCCTTCCCATTGGCTAATCAGCATATCCTTATGCAAATTAACTGTCAGCCAAGATGGCAGCCGGCAGCCATGCACTGAAGCGAACAGGGAGGCTTGCTTGCTCTAGTGACTGCGGACTCCAACGTTCCCCGCCTGAGTTGCCGGCCTCTCAGCTGCAACTCTAAGCAACTATGTACTATGTTGCAAATATAGAAGCTAAACAAAACCCCAGAAACCGGCTTTCAGTCAGCCTACCTTCAGCCAGCCTGACCGCAACATTGTATCAATGTTTTCAGCAGCAAGGCCTCAGAGCTAAAGCTGGCCCAGAATAGAAAAAAAAAAAAAAGAAAAAAAGGAGCAGTTGGGAGCTTCAGTCACCCGCCAACGTGAAAACGGCCCTCAGCCCCTCAGCCAGACTGGCCAGGCACCCCAGTGGGGACCCCCACCCTGATCCAGGACACCCTTCAGGGCAAACCAGCCAGCCCCTACCCGTGCACCAGGCCTCTATTCTATATAGTAAAAGGGTAATATGCCTCCCAGCACCGGGATCAGCGGATCAGTGAGGCTCCCGGCACCAGGATCAGTGTGACAGGGGCAGCACCCAAACCCCCTGATCACCCTGCGGCTCTGTGAGT
>NW_005871146.1:4484780-4501606 GCF_000147115.1 Myotis lucifugus | reverse complement strand
ATAAATAAAATGGTAGTTTTCTTCATCAAAATATAAACCTTTGCTCTTCAAAAGACAATGTCAAGAAAATAAAAAGGCAAACATTTGCAATGTATACATGTGACCAAGACTACTTTCCAGAATATATAAACTACACTTACAGCTCAATAAGAAAGAAAAACCAGTACAATAGAAAAAGTGGGCAAAGAAAATATACAAATAAGTAATAAGCATATGAGAAGATGCTCTACAGCATTAGTCGCCAGTAGTATATTAATAAAGCCATATTAATATACTACTACTTCTTACTTAAGTTAATAATGATAAAAATAAAGTTTTAAAATATCAAGTGTTAGCAAGGCTATGAAATAACTGAACCTCTCATACGTAGCTGGTGAGAATAAAAAATAGTATAACCACTTTAGAAAATAATTTGGCAGTTTCTTATTAAGTTAAATATATACTTTGTATATGGCTCAGCAATTCTAATTCTAGATTTTCCTCCAGATAAAACATAAAAATACATGTTCACACAAAACATATTAAACAAAACATATGTTCACATAAAATCTTGTCCATTAATGATCATAGCAGTTTTATATCCCATGCCATAGAATATTACTCAGAAATAAAAAGGAACAAACCATTGATACCTATAACAGAAAAGATGAACCTCAAAAGCATTATGTTGAGCAAAAAGGAAAAACACAAAAGAGTATATTCTCTATGATTGTCATTTATATAAAATTCTAGAACACAGGCAACACTCATTTATCTTATCAGAAAGCAGATCAGCAGTTGACTGGGGCTGAGAAAGAGAGTAATTTACTGCAAAGGGGCATGAGGCTACTTTCTGCAGTGATGGAAATTTTGACTACATGGGTGTATATATTTATCAAAATTCATTGAACTGTGCACTTAAAGTGGGTGCATATTATTACATGTAAATTATAATTCAACAAAGATGATGTTTCTCATAAAAGAAAAAAAATCTATAATAATAAAAGGGTAATATGCTAATTAGACTGGAAGTCTTCTGGACGTCATTCTGGACGTCCTTCCTGACAAAGCCAGGGCCGGAGGAAAGCCAGCTCAGGTCCCGGGAGCCTGTGGGCAGCCTGAGGAGGGAAGCCCGGGTCCCGGGTGCCAGAGGGAAGCCAGTGCCGGCAGCCGGGGGAAGGAAGGCCTACTATTGCTCACAGGCATGTAAGGCACAATTTATGCATGAATTTCGTGCATTGGGCCTCTAGTTAAAAATAAAAACACCTGGGCCCCATCATAGCAGGACTCATATGGGGCCCATAATCTGCATTTTAAACAAGCCCCATGGATAATTATGTTGCAGGTTGTTTCATTTATAGAAATAGTATTGGTTTCTAAGTACCCAACTCTTGGACAACAAATCAACCATGCAAGCAAAGAAAATTCAGAAGAAAAGTAAGTTTTTGTGTGCCCTCCTTCCATCCCTCAACTTTTACTCTAGCTGGAATACTGATCACTACCAAAGTATCCTACTGGGTGCTCTGTTCTCCCAACTGCTGGCTCAGCTGTGGATAAGCTTTCTTCACTCATTCTTTACAAAAGGAAGTTTGCTATGAAATTAAGTGGGAGAAAATAAAAATAAAAACACATTACAAGATGGAGGAGCATGTTGGGTTGGGGGGGCGGGGGTAGCCTAGGTCTGTGGTAGCTCCACTGGCTGGTGCTCTTTTACCAGGGAAAACTGTGCTCCATGGCAGGCAATTTTCAACAGAGCTCCCATCATTTGCAATGGATTTTTGACGAACAAGATCTGTTGATGGAATGCCAGAAGGACTTAATGTTTCTCTCAGAAGAAGAATACTGGAAATTACAAATATTTTTACAAATGTTTTACAAGCATTAGGTGAACATTTTAAATTAAGACAACAAGTTATTGCCACTGCTACAGTCTATTTCAAGATATTCTATGCCAGGTATTCTCTGAAAAGTATAGATCCTATATTAATGGCTCCTACATGTATGTTTTTGGCATCCAAAGTAGAGGAATTTGGAGTTGTCTCAAATATAAGACTGATTTCTGCTGCTACTTCTGTATTAAAAACTAGATTTTCATATGCCTTTCCAAATTTTCTTTTTTAAATTGTTTTATTACTTAAAGTATTACAAAGAGTATTATATATGTCTCCTTTTTTCCCCTTGACCTTCCCCTAGCCTCCCATACCCACCAGTGTCTTGTGTCCATTGGTTATGCTTATATGCATGCATACAAGTCCTCAAAGGAATTTTCTTATAGGATGAACCATATATTAGAATTTGAATTCTATATTTTAGAACTAATGGATTTTTGCTTGATAGTGTAACACCTTATAGACCTTTGCTCCAGTATGTGCAGGGTATAGGTCAAGAAGACATGTTGCTTCCCTTTGCATGGAGGATAGTGAATGATACCTACAGAATGGATTTTACCTACTGTATCTCCTTTCATGATAGCTTTAGCTTGTCTACATGTAGCCTGTGTTGTACAGCAGGAAGATACCAGATAGTAGTTTTCTGAGCTTTCTGTGGATATAGAGAAAATTTTAGAAATAATCAAGGTTATTTTAAAACTATATGAATTGTGAAAGAATTTTGATGAGAGAAAAGAGATGGCAACTATTCTTAGCAAGATGCCAAAACCCAAACCTCATCCGAACAGTGAAGGATAGCAGAATCCAAATGGAAGTCAGAATTCTAGCTACAGCCAATCTTAAAACATTCCTAAGAATTCCGAAGTGGACCCGTTGGAAATAAACCATTGGACAGATTTCAGTAATGTCTTCAATGGAACACAAGTAAATATGAATAGCTTGTTTCTATCAAGCATATTGGGAAGTGGCTTTATTTTTGCAAAATAAGTTTTTCATTATCTAATTTGATTCTAGTATATAAGTGACTAAAGGCACTTGATCATAAAAGTTTGGAAAGGTTCTAAGGGCACCTACAGACAGACATTTCAAAATTAATAGCTTTTGCCTAGTATAGTTTTTTCTTAATCTGGATAACAGTAATTGTAGTCTTTTATTAAGCCAGGAAACATGAAGCATAACTTGTTTAAAATTCTCTTTGGTCATTGAAGAACCAAAAAAAGGACGTAAAAAAGTGAAATATATGACGGTGCCTCCCCCTCCTTAAGTTAAATTTTAAAATGTATTTAAGAAATCAAATTCTACAAAATCTTGGAAGATTTTGGCAATGATGTTGATAATTTCAGGGTAATTAATCAAGTACCTATTGATTTTAAAGTATATTTTATTCAGTAGTTTTAGTATCTTGACATGGAAGATACTAGCCCAGCCTAGCAGAAAAGTGTAATCTGTATAGCATACTTTGACGTTTTTAAATTTTAAAAAGTTATATTAATTCTGTAACCATTTGAAATGCTGAGCAAACTTTAAAAAATCCTATGTGAAGTTATTTGCATTTGATTCACAGTTAAATCAGGCATTTAGAAAGATAATTGGATAAAACATAATATGGTTGAAATTTGGTAACATTTTAATGTTAATTTATACTCTACTGTGAAAAGGTTTTATATGACATACACACTCTAGTTTATTTTTATGCCTTAATGTGGATCCTGAGCCAGAAACACAATCAGGTTTCAGACCAGTTTGATACTGGCTATTCTTAATTCTTACATGAGCCTAGGACTTAAGACTAAATGTTATGTCAGTGGGACTGTGCTGTCTGTGGAACTTAATAAATTAATAATTTTCTTCAGACTTGAAGAAAGAATGATAAATAAAATTTAGAGTCATAGGATACTGATGTACAATTTAAGGATTAAAATTTTTATAAATCAATTGTGAACAATGAATTATGAAATTAAACATTGATTTCCTAGTATAAAACTACAAAAATAAAAGTATATTCTCTAGCTAAAAAAAAAAACAACCAAACACATAACAAGTGAAGAGAAACCAATATATTTTCAGAACACAGATCCCTTCCCATAAGGTCATTCAAGATGGGCTTGGCTGGCCAGGTCACTAGACACATGTTATCTATGGATATACCTACCCTGGGGAACAGCAGATAGCCAGGGAGCCTGACGGATACCTGTGTGGAGACAGAACAGTACTACAGTAGATATGCTAAGAGCACTCTTAGCCCAGAGGAAAGGGTCATTTCCCTGCCACATTAAACCTGGGTGCTCAGTTTCCATTCCTTAGCCTGTTCCTGCTGTCTGACATATCTCCAGGCCCCTATTCAGTCTATCCTTCTCAATTTCCATGGCCCAGCTTGAATAACACCTTCTCCTTATCAGGCCCCCATGGTCAAGCTCTCCTTCCCTGGAACTTGGCCTCAGAACTCTTACAGAAATTTAGATTTGTATTTTAGTCATCATGTGCATACCATATCTACTCTACCAGACTGTAATCTTGTTGATTATAGAAACTATGACTTATTATCTATGCTAGATGTAGCCTGCCTACTTCCTAGTACATTACTTCGAACTTGGTGGGTGTGTTGTGTACATTTATTGTAGAAATTAATGAATGATTCAGTTTATGCTGATTCATATCTCTGAGCTTTTGCTCACACTGTTCCCCTCTTCTGGAAAATCCTTCCCACTTCAAGTGTTATTTCCTCCAATAAGCGTCCCTAGATCCCTAGGCTGTTGGGATCCTATAGCACTTTGAGCATCTTCCTATCTTATCACTTATAACCACCGTTGTATATTAAAATTAAATATTGATTACCAGTTTGACCTACTTTACCATAAGCTTCAAGAAGTAAAAAAATTCATCCTAGTCATCCTTATTTTAGCCCAGTGTTGGGTAGTAGCATGCACTTTATAAATGTTTTTCAAACATTTATATAATCCCTCCAGAAGTTTCTGGAAGCATTAGCCCATGACACAGAGGCTCCGGTTTGTTTACTTTGTGTTCCTATTAGAGTGGGCAAAACTGTCCTGAGCTCCAATTCCCAGAGAAAACCCAGCATAAACAACCTTGCCATTCTAAGTTTCCTTTTGGCTGAATGAAGGAGTAGGACTAGGTGTTCTCTAGGGCCTCTTATAATCCCTTGATCCTTGTGTTCCAGGAATTCCCCAGCAGAATAGGTTGTTGAATACAAATGAGGCAAGTGTGGCCTCTCTTCCGAAGGTCTTTAAGATGACCCCCTGCCTCTGGGATGGCTGGACATAGGGAAAAGAATTCGTGACTCTTCAGAGTACCCATGATTCCTCTTTTTAAATATCTCTCTCTCTCTCTCTCTCTCCTTTTGCCACCTTCCCTTTTCCTCATTCTCCCAGCCTCTCTCTTTCCCCCCTTTTTCCTTATCTGCCTCTCTTCTCCTACCCATTCCACTGCACTTTCCCGGCACCTCTACTTCTGCCTCTCCCGCTTTCCCTTTCTCTCCAGATTTACTTTATCCATCTCAGTTCTCCTTCATTTATCCTGCGTCTCTACCCACTCTCTCCCTTGCCTCCCTCCTCTGCTGTCAGCCCTGCAGGAAGCCAAGACTCCTCACGACGCCTGGAGGTGGGAGGGTGAGTGGGTGGGCCCGGTGCAGCGGTCCCGCCCCTCGGTGCGTGTGTGAATGTGTGGTAGTGACGCGGCACAGGCGGCGGGGAGGGCGGCTGGGACGGCGGAGAGGGAAGCGAGCGGATCGCTGCGCGCCCTCCCGCTCCCTGCCGCCTGCCGAGGCGAAGGCAGGGCGCAGGCGGCGGCGGGCGGCATGGAGAGCCTGCTGGAGAATCCGGTGCGTGCCGTGCTCTACCTTAAGGAGCTCACGGCCATCGTGCAGAACCAGCAGAGCCTCATCCACACCCAGCGCCAGCGTATTGATGAGCTGGAGCGGCGGCTGGATGAGCTAAGCGCCGAGAACCGCAGCCTGTGGGAACACCAGCAGCTGCTGCAAGCCCAGCCTCCGCCCGGGCTCGTTCCTCCGTCCCCAGCCCCGCTGCCCGCTATCCCAGTCACCGCCGCCACCGCCACTGCTGTCGCCCAGGAACCGCTCCAGAACCACGGACAGCTCCCGCCCACCTCGCCACAGACTGTACCGGAGCAGCCACCGATTCAGCACCACGGACAGTTCCTGGTGCATCCCTCACCGGGCCACAGCGGCAGGGCGCACGCACCCCAGTCGCCCCACCAGCAGACAGGGGCGCCAGGGGCCGTCGCCAACAAGGAGAAGGAGCGTCCCCCGAGTTGTTGCGCTGCCGCTGGAACCCTCCTTCAGCACAAATCCCCCGCTGCCCTCAGCAAGGGCGTCCTGAGCAGGAGACCTGAGTGAGTGGGGAAGAGGGTTTGCGGACAGTTGAGGTGGGAGAAAGGGAAGCAAATGGGTATGAGGAAGAGCCAAGGGGGAAATGGGCGCACTTAAGAATCTGAAGGACTAAGGTAACGTGAAGTGAAGGGGCGAGAAGATGCCTGAGGGTAGAAGTGTGTCAAGGAGATTTGGGGAAAAGGAGGAAATGATATCAGTGTTTGAGAGGGTTTGGGGGTTGTTGGAGAAAAGGGGAATATCCAAACCATCATTGGGGGCAAAGAAGAAAGAAATTTGGTTTAAGTGATTGGGGATGTTGAAAACTAGCAGTTCTTAACGGGGACAAGATTGAGAGAAAGTTGGGGTGGAGATTAAACTGAAGAAAAGAGAACAGTTGGAGAATGTATTTAAGTTAGAAAAATCTTAGAAGAGAGTTTGAGTGGTAAAATTATTTCAATAATAGTAAGATATGAAAAAGATGGAGGCTTGGCAAACAGGCATGTTAAGGGCATTAAAAAGGCTAGGGTCCAGGAAGAGTAGACTTGGGTCTGAGGGAATTCAGGAGGCAGAGGATAAAGCAGGAATGATGTAAAAAGTCGGGGGGGGGGAGCTGTAGATAGAAGATGAGCTGGCTCTTTAATTGATGCAGTGGGAATCAAAGCCAGGAGTGGCTCATTTGGGGAATCTTACGCTGCTCTGACCTGAGTGACTGCCTTTCTTATGAATCCCCACAGAACTAAAGGGGTGCAAGGTAACAACCCACCAAGCTAATGGAGGACTGAGTTATAGTATGAGGACTCAGTCTGGTTATAGCTTTCCCTCTGACTCAAAGAGGATTTCTGTGCAGGGTGGTTGGCAGTCGTACAAAGGGAACAATGATGAGAGAGACAGTTGCCAAACGGAGTTGGTATTTCAGTGTAATTCCTGTTTAAATCTCTCTGTTAGGTCTAGTGACTGCCAACCTTCTTTCCCTTTGGATTTTTGGTGATAACTGAAATCTCATGTTGAGTTGTGAGAGAAATAGTAACCCCCCACGAGGGACTCTAGGACCTTGAGCTCTTTCTTCACACACAATATCCATAAACTAGGAATATGGAAAGAAGAGATGAAAGGGGACTGGAATATTCTCCCCTGAGTATTGAGAAAGCTGTGATCATGTCAGTTTCCTTTCTCTGATTAGAGGTGATGGGATAGCTGCATGGAAGAACAGCTCTGGGGAAATCAGCACCTGGTCAGCACCTGATCCTGACAATGATGACGCTAACGGAATTGATTAGGGGAAAGAGGGAAAAGAGCCAAGAATCTCATCTTCATCCAGTCTTGGTGTGCTTTAGATCTGGGGATACTTGTGAAGATTTTTATATATTTCTTAAAAACCCATGTTCTCCTCACATCTACTGTAGGTTAGAGAAGTTGTGTCAGGACATGTTAGCTCACAGGGTAGATTTGACCAAAACCATGAGACTTAAGGGGGAAAGGTCTAGGCCAGTGATGGCGAACCTTTTGAGCTCGGCGTGTCAGCATTTTGAAAAACCCTAACTTAACTCTGGTGCCGTGTCACATATAGAAATTTTTTGATATTTGCAACCATAGTAAAACAAAGACTTATATTTTTGATATTTATTTTATATATTTAAATGCCATTTAACAAAAAAAAAATCAACCAAAAAAATGAGTTCGCGTGTCACCTCTGACACGCGTGTCATAGGTTCGCCATCACTGGTCTAGGACCATCTGAGTTGGCTGACCTAAAGCATTGATTTGAGCCCCCAAGAAGATGGTTTTCTTAGCTCCCTCAGTGGTCCAATTGCCCACCCTTCGGTTTCATTGTTTTCTTTCCTTATCTAGCGTAAAAAGCAGAAAGTCAGTTTTCCCTCATGCTCATAGCTAGTTAAAAGGCCCATGATACTATGTGGCTTTCTCACCAAATAGGGAGATAAAAACGATTTCATTCCCTTTTCCTGAGGGCAGCCATGGCTTCATAAAAATGATGGTTCTTCACCTGATTCCTTTCCTCTTGTTCTTTATTGTCTCTTTCTCTTCCACTGCACCCCACATTGTTTGCATCCCTTCAGGATACTATGTGGGCCAGAGAGGTTGAGAAAAGATCCTTTTTCTTGAATAATAACTTTGCTGTGGCCCCCAAAGTGGCTTAGAGAGCCCCAACTCTCCTGCCCAGGTGCTCTTGCTGGGAATTCAGGGGTTTGGGAATCATCTGGATTCCATCCAGCCTCATATGGCAAAACTGGAGAGGAAACATCGTTTTTCCTTCTCCCTTGTCCTGCTTCTGCTTCCCAGGAAAGCAGAACAAAAATAAGAAATAATTAGAGTGGTGGAAGAGAGTAGAGATTGTTGGAAATCTCTCACGTAGGAAGTTGTGCCAGGCACTAAAAGGTTGATATCACTGGTAGCTCCTTCATTTATCCAGATCCTCCAGCTTTTTCTCCTGCTCCCCAAGTCTGAACACCAAGAGACTTAGAGAGCTTGGGTATGGACATGCACGGCTCACCTCCTTCCCAAGGCACTCTCTCTTCCATAGATGTGAAATGTTGGCTTGCCGGATGCCTTTGGACCACTCATTTCTCCCCACTGTTTTGCTTCAACCCAAATTTCCCCCACAGGACTTCAGGAAGGGATTATCTTTGTTGACTAGATCTTTGGCCTCAGCCTGCTCTCTACCCATGACACCCTCCTTGTATGTCCGTCCTCCTCTCCATACCTCTCAATGGTGCAGAGCTAGATGCAGCCAGCAGGCAGGGAGATATCTCCATGGATAGAGTTAGGGGAGGAGAAGAGCAGAGCCAGCAGCTCTCTCCCCAATATTTCTCCTAGGGAACTCCCTGCTGAATCAGTTCTCTACTGGGGGTGCTGAAGTAGAGGAAGAGATGACAGAGGGAGGGTGTCTTTGGATTGTAATTTTGCTGAACTCTTTTCTAATTTCATACTTTCCCTTCCCTGGCCTCATTATAGTGAAAATGAGGCCCTGGTGAGGTTGCTGAAGGGTAGGGGAGGGTTATGAGGGGCCAAGCACTGTGTTAGATGCGTTATCTCATCATACAGTTGTCTCTTATCCACAGAACTCCTCTTCCTGCCCAAATCCAGGAGAAGCAGGAGCCCTAGGGAACCTGGGACTGGGAAATAATGGATTGTTTAATTGTCATCAGATCTGCATTAATATGCAGCTTGGCCTCGCTCCCTCTTTCAGCTGAGGGAGATAAAATAATGGTGGCCTTGGAAATTAGGCCAAGGAAGTGATATTATGGAGATAAGTGATTGCAGAGACATCATGGAAGAAGAGACTTGAGGGGTTAAAATTCTTTCTTTGCATGTTTCCTGGCTCTTGCTACGCTTCAGCCCCCACTGCTTTTGCCTCTTAATGAAAGCAGCAATCTTAGCTTCCTCCTCTTTATTTTTTCAATCAAGGCTCACTACATCTACAGAATTGATTATGCTCTTCCTGGCTGAAACCAGAGCCTCAGCCTGACCTGGCAAAGTCTCCTCCTTGCCATGGAAGCATAGGGCCCTGCTTGAAGCTACTGGCTTCAGTATGACCACAGTTTCTCTGTTTGAGCACAGGTTTGCCCAGCCATCCAGCTATGCATTTAGAGCACCTGGACCCCAGGGCTTGCCAACATACCCAAGCCCATGGGCAGAGGATTTTTGGAGGCTAGGTAAGATCCTTGCATTATAATTCAAATTTAGCTCCTACCCCAAACTCCCCACCTGCAAGTGGCCATGAAGTCTGAATGGCTCAGTAGCGCCTGTCCTCTTTTCTCTTCCTTCCTCCTTAGTCTTTTTTCTATACACTTCTTCCTCACTATCCGCCCTTTCTCTCTTTTTTTCTTCTTTCTTCCCCCTTTCTTCCTGCCCCTCACACACTTTCTCTCTCCCATATTTTTTTCTTTCTATATTTTGCTTCTACTTAAGCTGCATAGGGAAGTCTCCCCCTCTCCACTCCCATCCTCTCAGCATAAAATAAATATTGGGTCATCTTTTGAGTTCTTATACCGACTGGAGGCTGGAGGCTGGTTAGAAGATCATTGGAAGTGCTTTTTACCCTGTTATCTAAGGTGCTGGTTGGAGTAGGTGTCTCTGTTTGGAGGTGCAACTCATGACCAACCCATCCTGAGAGCTATTAAAAGAGTATGAAGGTCTGTCAGTCAGTCAACTCTGTTTTATCAATTGTCCAGTTAATTCAAAACCCTGCATTCTGTGCTGTGGAAAGAGGAAATAAGCAAACAGTTGTGGTTCAACATGCAGGAGACACATATCTGGAAACCTCCAAACAAGTGTAAGCAGATTGCAGCTGCCTAGAGCTACCCTCTATCAGAACAGAATGGTGAAAGGGGTGAGCATACAAATCACATTCAGAGTCCAGAGAGAAGGTTTTATTGGTTGGACTCAAGGGTTTGTGTTAGGAACGGTAAGAGTCAAAGCTAGCTGGATGGAGGACAGGGCCCAGAAGATTCAGTGCATGGAATCACTACCGCATCTGCATATATCCTGTCTTCTGATGACATAGTTCCCCACTACCCTAATCCCCTCCCTCCAGGCAAAACCCTATCCACAGGGTAAGGAAAGCCCTGGGACTCGGGATCCTTGTCTATCGCATGACAGAAGGCCTGGTTGCTGAGGCCAATGCTCACCAACCTGCCTATCCCCCTTCTCTTCCTCTGTCTGCTGCAAGGAGAGGACTTGTAGCTGGTAAGCTGGAAAATGGGGCCAGCATGAAGGCTCACTGAGAGGAGGGAGTGTGTGGCTTTTTGCTCACTGGAAGCTGACATGGAGTGGGCACTTGTAAAGATTTTCTGTCCCCCTCCTTTCCAATGGCCCAGACTGCTACGCTTCCTTCCCATTCAGCCAAAAAGAACACAATTCAAGAGAAACAAGTCTCCCTGCCTTCTGGGAAATGCTGATGGCCTTTCTCCTCCTCACCAGCCCCCTTTGCCTTGCTCTACCCCTGCTCTTTCCTTCCTTACTCCTGAGCCCTTCCCAGACCCACATAGTCAACACCATAGGGCTTCACAGTGGCAGCCTGGAGCATTTTCCCGTTGGCCCAAAACCAAGCAAGAGGAGCAGCAGTTGGTGCTGCTGATTCAGCAAATATCTGTGCAGCCTGAGTTTCAAAGGTCACTCATGAAAAAAGGTAGATGGGGTCAGGTCTGGGTGGAGAACCAATGAAAGGGAGGGTGATATGAAAAGGAAGGGGGGAGCTGGGACAAATAGCTCCACTCATGATCTGAAAAGAGATTCGGATCCTGAATTTACATCCTATGTAAAGATTTTCAGACAGACTGGCTTTGTTGGGAAACTTAAATATTTTTCATGGGGGCCCAAACATACCCTCAGTGACCGGGACACAGGGCAGCAGCAGCTTAGTATGGGGTTTCTTAGTAAGAGTTTCTGGGGACTCTGATGGCACCTCGCAGGTCCCCAGACACAAGGCCATCTGGCAGCTTTCCAAGGCTTTGGGCACTGCAGCTCATTCCTCCTCTGCAGGTTCCCACAGGGGCTGCAAAGGGCTTCTTGTTTCAACAGAGGGAGAGGTAGTCATCTCCATTTCGTGCAATGAGGAAATAACAACCAAACGAAAAAGGATCAGGAGTGAGGGAGAAATTAGATTTTTCAGGCTGAAAGGAAAACCAGAGAATCACAGAATCGTCAAGATCTAGGGCAGTGGTTGGCAAAACTGCGGCTCACGAGCCACATGCGGTTCTTTGGCCCCTTCAGTGTGGCTCTTCCTAAGCCTTAGGAGTACCCTAATTAAGTTAATAACAATGTACCTATCTATATAGTTTAAGTTTAAAAAATTTGGCTCTCAAAAGAAATTTCAATCGTTGTACTGTTGATATTTGGCTCTATTGACTAATGAGTTTGCCGACCACAGATCTAGGGGATGAAGAACATGAGCTTTGGAGTCAGGCAAAGCTAAGTATGAATCCTTCTCTCCTACTACCAGCGTGAGACCCTACATTCATTACTTACCTTCTTTGAGCCTGTTTCCTCATTTATAAAATGAGAAGTAGTATGTGCTTTGAAGGGTTGTTGTAAAGTTTAAAAGTTAAATAGTATCAGTTTCTTAATATTGTTCTGGGCACATAGTAAGTGCTCAATACATTGTAGTATTTCTAGAGATAGAGAACCCAGGGCCCAGGACTCATCCACAGTCAGACCATAGTTACAGACTGGGATCCAGGCAGGATTCCCTCCCTTCTTACAGGCCAGCTATCCCATCTGCCCTTATCCCATCTGCCCTTTCCCCATCTGCCCTTCTACCTCTGGACAATGTGCACCCAAGCGATTCTAGATACATGAATGTAGAGCTTACACTGAAATGCAGCCAGGCAGGCCAAATCCACCATCCATTAGTGATCTGTG
Organism: Myotis lucifugus; assembly: GCF_000147115.1. Taxonomy (NCBI): domain Eukaryota; kingdom Metazoa; phylum Chordata; class Mammalia; order Chiroptera; family Vespertilionidae; genus Myotis; species Myotis lucifugus. The sequence goes on along the minus strand of NW_005871146.1, from coordinate 4,489,015 downwards.
TTGAAGGCTCACAATTTGATAGCTGAGAAATGTTTCCTTAAGCCCAACTTAAATCTCATCTGTTGTATTTGGGGATTTGTACTTAAGGTCATTGAAAGGATCTGAGTTATCACCCAATGCCCCATGGTAATAAGGATGATCACCCATTTTCTAAATGTAGAAACTACAGTCTCATCGAGTATACAGACGTACGAAGGACAGAAGGGAGGGTAGGAACAATGGGGCCTGAACCAGGAGACTGCCTCCCACCTGAAATGAATGAAAACTATATCCACTCCAAATTCTTCCAGCCCGGGGATGGAAGGGTAGACCTGCTCTTTTCAGGACTCTGAGGTCAGAAAGCTGAAAAGAATAGCAGGATGAACCGAGGAAAGGAGAGGCCTGGTGTGTTGTTGTGGGTTTTTTTGGCGGTGGATGGGGGAAGTAGAGGTTAGGGGAGGATTCTGCTTTATCTGGTCAAGCATAGAACGTAAAAGAGTTTCTTCTCGAGAAAGACTTTCTTAGATGAAATACCTCCTAGGAAAAACAAAACAACTGGAAAAGTAGAGACGGTGGGCTTCTAAAATTCTCTCCCAGGGTGGTTGTGGCTGTGAGGCCACCATAGGCAAAGGCTGCTGCTGCTGCTGGGGTGTGTGTGTGTGTGCGCGCTGTTTTGCTGTTGCTCTTTGTTTGGAAGATCCCATCTGGGAGGGTTATGTAACACTGCAAGACTGATGTATGCACTGAATGGTGCCTCTTGTCTTCAGCAAGTGGGCAGGCTACTGTGGACAGAGAGCACGCAGGCCTGTCCAACTCCCTGCCCACTTTCTGTACTGGCATCAGGCCATTCCCTCTAAGCCATAGCTACAGGGGATGGAGGGCTTTAGAAAATGGAATAGGGTCCCTCAGCCTCTCTGAGGAGTCAGGTGAATGTCAGAGCTAGAAAGGTCCTATTAAAGGTCATTTGATCCAAACTTCTCGGCCCAAGATACAAGTGACTGGTGCTTCCAAACTAGTTAGTGGCAGAACTCTTCATCAGATATTCCACAATTAGGGATTCCTTGGTACTTCAAGGTTATCCCCTTGTTAAAATGTAAACTCTCTGAGGACAGGAGAAGAACAACACAGTTAGCTATATCAGCCTTTTACACTTCAGCATGAAAGAGTGTATTTGAGCCATGTCTGAGAACAGGTTTGATAAGGGAGGAGGTTGCCATGGTTGACTAAGGGCCAGGTCAAGAGGCTCAGAAGGAGTTGAAGGGCCCATGAAGGGGGCTGTCCAGAACTTACATGATCTTTATCACTGCTATATTTTGCATGGAGTTGGAACTGCCTTGCCTGGACCTGGCAAGCAAAGGGGAGGGAACTGGGCACTCCCTCATGGGCTTGTCTTGGAAAAGTAATTATCTGAGCCATAGAAGGGATACTGTTCCAATGAGCTTCATGTATAAAGTCATAAGGCAGGAATTTAAGGAGCACCTGGTGCTTGGTAACCTCTTTTGATTCTCTCTAGCATCTTAAAATAATATTTTGGAAGGAAAAATTTCACACAACTCTATTGGGGTTAGCTATGGAGCAGGAAGATGTGGGCAGGAAGGACTAGCAGACAGTAGAGGCTGGTGTTGCATAGGCCTGAAGAGAATGGGGGATGAGAGGCTAAGTCAACATCTAGGAGGTATTTGATAAACACTGCTTGAATGAATAAACTCTTAGTGTGTAGGGCTCAGGCAAGCTCATAGGTGGTTGAGTGGAGGGAGAGAGGTCAGCTGGAGGGAGGCCCCACTGGGCAAATAAGTTGTGCTTAGGCCCAATAGCAGTTTCTGCAGCTGAGCATGTGTGAAAAGCTGGATCTGAGGCTCTTAAGGATGTTTGGGGAGTGACGGGGACATGGGTGCTCCTCCCAGCTAACAATGCTATCCGTGTGAGCCCTCCTCTCTTTCTGTGTCTGCTGCTGACAAGTCCAGTCCTCAGCCTGGGAAGCTGCATTATTAAGCATGACAAAGCACTTGAGCGTTTCATCTCAGACACACACACACACACCCACACACACACACGGCCTCGTCAGCAGGTTGAACTAGAAATGTGTAATGGGTCTAGGATAATGGGAGGGAAAGGAAGCTTAAATTGTGGCCATGTCTCTAGGTAGAAAGAGACGGAGAGTGAGCTGGATACTGGGATCACCCTTTGGCCTGGAAACGCAGCAAAAACCAACACCCAGGCTCTATCGAGGACTTTCCTTCCTATTTCTGCATCAGGCAGCGTCAGGTCTGTTCAGGGAAATGTTAGGGCACTGACGGGGGGGGGGGGGGGGGTGGAGGGGTAAGTGGGGGTGTGTATGGTATGGATGTGTGTGTGGGACTGAGTGGATACAGCTGCGCATGGGTGAGTGTATTACTGACTTGGGCTGGGGGAGACTGACGTCACCCACACCATGCAGAAGATGTGTGGGCCTCACAGCAAAGCTCAGCGGAGGTCTTCTTCCTGCCTCCCCATGACACCCTGGTCTGTCACCCTGTCAGGGCTCGGGGTTCCTTCTTCTTTCTCTCTTGGCTGGCCAGTTCCTTCTGGGTCTTTTCCTCTACAAAATGGGGTGAGTCTACAGTGCCTGGCTCTAGGCTTTCTCTGTCTCAAGGGAGCCTGGGGATCAGGGGATTTGCAGTCTCTGGAGGCTGTAAGCTCCTGGGAAGAAGGCTATCTGGAGGGTGGATGGGTGCAGGGGTGGGCGTCTGGGACTCTCTATTGAGCTATTATATTTGGAAGCTCATTAACCCGGCAGCAGGGAGATGCCGGAGATGCAGGGAAGGCTGCAGTGTGGGGTTTCCCTGCACCTGATTTGGCCTAGCTGTGGCCATGGCCTTGCACCACATGACCTCTCAGGGATCTGGATAAGTCAGGTCAAACCACTGTCTCCCTGCCTACAATGAGGAATGCACCCCACATACCAGGCAGAGAGGCAAGGTAATTCCATAATTTCTTGATAAATGATTTGAATCGACCACGCTAATTCATTCAACCCATCAACTCAACACAATGATTATTTAAAAACAGCAACAGCAACAAAAACTCTACAAAGTAGTTGGGAACCCCTTGCATGCATCCAGTTTCAGTGATTCCTGTGCACAGCCTGGGCTTTACAAACAGATGCCCAGAATGCTTCCAAAGTGGCTATTTGCCATCTTTGACATTCTCAGAGCTACTTAACTCATAAGATCCCATCAGGGAAGGCCAGAGGGAATTCCACGGACAGGTAAGGGGAACACTTTCCTTCCAAGCCGCTGGTCTCCACCAAGAAGCCAGGACTCCTGAGTTCTGTGCCCACCTTCACAGAAGCCAAGTGTAAGTTTGGAGCAACCCCCTCCCTTTCTCTAGGCCAATAGGAACAATCACTTTTTGCCCCTCTCTCCCCTCAGCTGACCAAGTCTGTGGCAAAGCAGAGCTCTTTAGAGGTTGCTGCAGCACGAAGGGCCCAGCCTAGATGTGAAAAGTGATTTCCAAATGAGAAGAGCCTTAGGAAGGGAGCTCAGGATGGGGGACCAAGAGAGAAAGAGAGAGAGAGAGAGAGAGAGAGAGAGAGAGAGAGAGAGAGAGAGGAAACAGACACCTGCGGGCTCTAAGTATGGCGGCCTTGCAGGTCTGCAAGGATGACGTGAATTCTGCAGGGCCTTCCAGCTCTACATACCCCAGGAATTTCCACTGGGCTCCTTCAGGTCATTACTACTGAAAATCCGGGAGCAGCTGGAAGGTAGAGATTAGGTCCAACCCTCTCCCCACCTGGGGTCCCCTCTCCCGCCTCCGCCCGCAATCTCGCTCCGAAAGCCTGGGGAAAGCCCTTCCTCCTCCCTGTCCCGGGGGCTTCTCGGTGGGAGGGAACGCGGAGCCAGGCTGGCTGCTGCGTGGGCGGCCGGAGCTGCTGACACGCAGAATGGAATCTCCCAGCCCACGCACTCCTCCGCCAGCCCCGCGCGGCGGGCCCACGCCCCACCGGGTGAGGCGGTGCTGAGTCACACACAGGGAAAGCGCAGCCTTGGTTCCGTCCAGGCCCTCCACCCCCACCCTGAGAAAAACTTGAAGTCGTAGTCTGTTACCCGAGTCTAACAAAAGATAAAGGAGGAGTGTACAAGGTACCTCCAGTCCCGTAAGTTCCTGCCAACACCCGCAACCACCCCCGTCTCATGAGTTTTGGACAAAAAACGCGTGTGGTCTCGAGGTTAGTTTCAGGAGAAGGCGCTGGTTCTAGTGTCTTCGATCGGGAGTTA
>NW_005871146.1:4474936-4484680 GCF_000147115.1 Myotis lucifugus | reverse complement strand
CCCACCCACGCTACCCCGGCCCCAGCGGAGGGCGGTCTCCCGACTGTGGCTGTTTCCCTGGGTCTCTCTCCGCCCCAGCGCCCTCGCCGGCTCAGCCTGGCGCGCACGCCGCCCGCCCACGGCGTCTGGGAGCACCCCCTGCGCCGCCGCCGCCGCCGCCCCCGTCTGCGTCACCGCCCAGCCCTGCTGCTCCTGCCGCCGCTGCGCCTGGGATCCCTGCGGCCTCCGGCTTCAGATCACGACCCACTCACCCTCCACTCAGGCTGCTCCCCAGGGTGCGGGCCCGCCGGGCTGACGTGCGCTCCTTTCCCCGCCTCCGCCTCCGTAGGCCCAGCCCAGGCTGCTGTGAGTGGATTCCCTTTGAAGAAGGTGGGAGACCAGATGGCTAAGAAGGTCAGAGACCAGGCTGGTGTCACCAAGGTCCAACTTCTCAGTATCCACCTTCCATAACCGTCCTTGTTCCCAAGACACCTTCGCAAGAAAAGCCCAGCTCTTAGTACCCCCATATTTATATCTTAGTTTAATGGATCACATAATCTTAGAATTCTAAGCCAACCTATGATGAAGGATAATAGCTCAGAGTGTGACACTGGGTTTGAATCCTGACTCGGTCATGTATTTACTGTGTGATCTTAATCAGCAACAGCCTTGGTTTTCTTATCTGTAAAATGGGGACACAATTAGTACTAACCTGGTAGGGTTGCTGTGAAAATTGAGAGGTAATGCCAGCAAATCACCAAGTAAGCCAAGCACACAGTAAGGACTCCAAGTAGAGTAGTTGTTATTATTTTGGGATCCTTCTGGCAAGAACTGGCCAGAAAGTGCTTTTGAAGGTAGAGCACACTTCTTACCTTTCTGGGTCTTCCAGAGGACTCAGAACAAACTCCTCTTTTCCTCTTTGGCAGCCCCTCACGTATTTGAAGAGAGTCATACCTCCTTCCCTGGCCTTTCTGTCCACTATCTCCCCACCCCCAGCCTTTTTTTCTTTAAGGGGAACACACCTAAGCCTACCACTTCCTGCTGCAGTGGTTTGTGGGTTGCTGTGCTTCTTATCACTGCTCTCCTAACACAGGAGCCAGAAGGGAGCCCTTCCGTCCAGGGGGTATGGCCAGACCACCCCTTAACCTCCTGCCTCAACCAGGCAAGTTCTGACCCAGCCTGGCTTTGAATGGTGATTGGTGCCTAGGAACCCACTGGCTTTCTCAGCCTCAGGCCAAGAAGGGACCAGTCAGCTAAAAGCCCCTGGGCTCCTTCTGCTTGAAGGACTCTGTTCTCTGACTCCAGGCCCTTATAGTTTTGCAGGTGGCTTGCATTTTAACATCAAAAAAAGGTGGAACTGTTTATAAGGACCTATTGATTTTTATTTTGTCAATCTGGTTGTGTTCTTTTTAAAATTTAATTAACTCTTTTCAAGTAGGTAATATATTGACATACTACAAAATTTACAAGATTCCAGAGTTTATAATGAAAAGTGTCTTCCCACCCATTTCCAACCCACTCACCCCCACTGTCACCCCACCAGCAACCATTGTTAGCAATTTCTCATGTATCTTTTCAGGGAATTCTATATACATTTAAGTGTGTATGTGCAGGTACACACGCATGTATTTCCTTTTACAGAAATGGTAGTATATTTTACACTGTACCTCACCTTGCTTCCCCCCCCCAATAATCTGTCTTTATTGTTGAGAGCATTACAGGAGTGCAGGAACATAGAGTCACTTAACCCCCTTTCCCCCCATTGCCCTCTTCCACCCCGTTCCCACCCCACCACTTCACCACCCTATGTCTGTGTCCATGTCTGTGTCCATAGGTAAGATCTTTGGTTAATCTCTTCCCGCTCCCACTCCGCCTTCCCTCTGAGATTCATCAGTCTGTTTATATTTTATTCATCAGTTTATTTTGTTCATTAGATTTCTTGTTCATTTATTTTGATTTTTAGATTCAATTGTTGATAGATATATATTTGTTGCCATTTTATTCATATTTTTTAATCTCTTCTTCTTCTTCTTCCTCTTCTTAAAGAATACCCTTCAACATTTCATGTAATACTGGTTTGGTGGTGATGAACTCCTTTAGTTTTTTCTTGTTTGTGAAGCTCTTTATCCTTTATCTGACCCTCAATTCTAAATGAGAGCTTTTCTGGATAGAGTAATTTTGGTTGTAGGTCCTTACTATTCATCACTTTGAATATTTCTTGCCACTCCCTTCTGGCCTGCCAAGTTTCTGTAGAGAAATCAGCTGACAGTCATGTGGGTGCTGCCTTGAAGGTAACTGTTTTTCTCTTGCTGCTTTTAAGATTCTGTTTTTGTCTTTAACCTTACATTTTAATTATGATGTGTCTTGGTGTGGGCCTCTTTGGGTTCCTCTTGTTTGGGACTCTCTGTGCTTCATGGACTTGTAAGTCTATTTCTTTCACCAGGTAGGGGAAGTTTTCTGTCATTATTTTTTCAAATAGGTTTTCAGTATCTTTCTTTCTCTTCTTCTCCTTCTGGCAGTCCCATGATGCAAATATTGGTATGCTTGAAGTTGTCCCAGAGGCTTCGTACACTATCTTCATATTTTTTAATTATTTTTTCTTTTTGCTCTTCTGATTGGGTGTTTTTTGCTTCCTCATATTTCAAATCGTTGATTTGATTCTCTGAATCCTCTACTATACTGTGGAATCCTTGTAAATTATTCTTTATTTCAGTTTCTGTTTGATTAATTTCTGACTGATCCTTTTTCATGTCTTTGACATTCTCACTAAGAACCTTGAAAGTCTCATAAAGATCCTTGAATAACCTTATAACCATGGTTTTGAACTCTGTATCCAGTAGTTTGCTTGCTTCCATTTCATTTATTTGTAACATGTTTCTTTGTCTCTGCATTTTGGCTGCTTCCCTGTGTTTGTTTCTACGTATTAGGTAGAGCTGCTATGTCTCCTGGAATTGGTAGAGTGGCCTGTGTAGTAGGTGTCCTGTAGGGCCCAGTGGCTCAGCCTCCCCAGTCACCTGAGTTGGTCACTCTAGGTGTGTCCCTTTGTGGGCTGTGTGCACAATCTTGTGGTTGAGCCACCATCTTCAGTATAAAAATAACTGCCTCATTCTTTTTAATAGCTGCAAAGGATTTCATCGTACAGCTGTGAATCTAGGTTCTTTCTTCTTGTCTGCTGAGAATTTGGAAGGCTTGCCTCTGTGTGATCATTTAGGGTGGGTTTTTCTAAGGGTCCAGGGGTGGGAGTGGGCAGATATTATCAAGGGGCTCCATTTGAACTTGGCCCTACAACTGCAGACTTGCTGCTTTAGTGTCCTACAGGTAAATTACGGTAGAAATAAGATTCATGGAGTGTGCTTCCCAGCCTGAAAACTTTTCAACACTCTTCTAGCTTGGCTCACTTTTGTTCCCTGGGGGTGGGGGAGCTGCCAGGGTGTTATAATCTGGTTCAAAACAAGCTGAAGGGGAGTCCCCAAAACCCATCTCTTCAGGAAGTTTTCCTGAACTGATTTGAGAAATAAACTGAGGTTCTTGTAACCTCTCCCCCTACTTACCACCCAAGCTGAGCATACTCCAGTCCTTTCAAAGAATGAAATTAATTATTCCTGTGACTTAAAAGTGCTTGTTTTCTTCTCTAGGTAAGTTTATGTTCATAGCATCTATATATTTTCTTTCACTTAACAAATATTGATTGATTGTCTTCTGTGTACCAGTTACTGTTTCAGGCACTGGGTACAGCAGTGAACCCCAAATCCCCAAATCCCTGCATGAAGCTTACTGACAAAAAATAAGCGAGATTAATAATAAACACATATAGTACACCTGATGGGCTAAGTGCTCTAGAGAAAAATAGAGAGTGGGGCGTGGGAATCAAGGGATTTGCAATTTCAAACAGGGTGCTCTGGGAAGGCCTCACTGAGAAGATAGTGCCTGAGCAAAGACCTGGAGAAGTGAGTTATCTGCAATGAGAGGTACTTTCCGGGTAGAGACCACAGCCAGCGTGTAGGCCTAGCACAGGAGCCTGTCTGGTTGGTCCAGTAAAATAGCAGAGGACGTGCAGGGAGAGTAGTCTGAGGCCAAATCAGAACCATCAATGGGATGTAGGGGAGGGTTGGCGAGGACAGGGACGCAGCAAATCTTGTAGAGATTCTCAGCTGGGATTTCCAAATTCACAGGCAGTGTTTGGAAATGTATGGGGACATTTTGGTTGTCACAGTGGCTGGCAGGGTTAAGGGAGAGGGCCTAGGTACTTTCATGATAGCATCTTTGCCATAGTCATCTTTGCTGCAAACATTTTTGCCACATAACTACCACATAACTAATTGGCTGAAAGGCAATTGTGCTGTAAAAAATATAAAATAACTGTTGGACATTTTTTTTTGTTTTGTTTTGTTGGGATGAGGTGGGAGATTGGTCAGATTGGTTTCATTTTTCCATTGAGGAAATGGTGGAGAAAGTAGTTACATATAGTGGTGTTTTAAAATAGTTAACATTGCCCAGCTGGAATGGCTCAGTGGTTGATCATGAACCAAGAGGTCACTGGTTTGATTCCTGGTCAGGGCATATGCCCAGGTTGTGGGCTCCATCCCAAGTAGGGGGTGTGCAGAAGGCAGCCGATCGATGATGTTCTCTCTCATCGATGTTTCTATCTCTCTATCTCTCTCCCTCACTCTCTCTCTAAATAATCAATAAAACATTTAAATAAATAAATAAATAAATAAATAAATAAATAAATAAATAAATAGGCAGCATTGCCCTAGCTGGTTTGGCTCAGCAGTTAGAGTGTTGGCCTGTAGACTGAAGGGTCATGGGTTTGATTCTGGTCAAGGGCATGTACCTCAGTGGCAGGCTTGATCCCTGGCCCTGGTTGAGGCACATGTGGGAGGCAACCAGTCGATGTGTCTGTTTCGCATCGATGTTTCTCTCTCTCTGTCTCTTCTCCTCTCTTCCATTCTCTCTAAAATAATAATAATAAAATAGTTAGCATTTCTTCCACATGAAGATTTTTGCCCCAAGAGTTCATTGGTTTCTTATTTTGAAACACACTATACTGGGAGGAGAAAGAGAAGCACTGAGGGGCCTCTTTTAGGGTACAGAGTTGAATCCACCTTTCCTGTAGAATGAAGACAAGTGCTTAGATACAATCCACAATATAAAATCAATTATTTGCACAGTATTATCATGAATCTACACACATTTTAAAATTCAAATATTCTGTATTTCACAATAAAGTCTTTTTCATTTTATTACTCATTTTTAATGTCCCTCTATTTGTTGTGAATTTATCTTTTTTTTTTTACAGCAAAATTGCCTCACAGCCAATTAGTTATGGGGTGAAAATGTTTGTGGTGAATATGTTTGTGGCATAGATGCTACAGCAAAATAATACTTGGCACATGCAGGGAAAGTGGTGCTCTACAGGCATTAGGGGACAAGGGCTATGTTAGACCTATACTGTCCTATAGACAGGATAGTACCCACATGGAAGAATTTTCCTGCCCCAAATAAGTGTTCCTTGTTGAGAAACACTGGTAGGGCCTGGGAGTCTGTTGTGAAGAGTTTGGCTTGTTGTTAAGACAAACAAGTGACAATTGGATAGTTTGAGCAGAGAATGCTTAAAGAGAACTTCAGATGCTTGGTTGAGTTTGGGTTGAGAATAGATGGAAGGTGGAAGAAAGCCAGAAGCAGAGAGATTGGGTAAGGGGTTGTTGCAAAGTCCAGGTAAGAGATGGAAGTAGCAGTTGAAGCAACAGTACTTCCTGGGGGATTAATGTGGGGTGTGAGAGAAGGAGGAGGGGTTGAGAGTGATTCCAAGAGTTTGGGTCAAAGTTATTGGAAAGATGAGTTGGGGGAGTCTGTGGGAGGGAAAATGAGGGGTGGAGTTTTAGACATGGTAAATTGGAGATGCCTGTTCAATATTCAGGTGGAGACCACAAAGGGACTGGAGATACAAATTTGGGGTGGCTTTTAAAGCTTTGAGACTGGATGACACCACCTAGGAGTGAGTTAAACAGACTGAAGAGGAGCAAGGATGGAGCTTTGGAGCACTCCAATGTCAAGAGGTGGGCATAGAAGCCGAGAGGAGGGGGAAAGCTAGAGGACCAAGAGGTGTTTCAGCGAGGAGTGCAGGAACATAGAGTCAAACACTGGAACAGGGTGAGGAATGAATACTGTCCACTGGCTTTAGCAACACTGAGGTACTGGGTGAGCCTGAAAAGTTTGGTAATTTCTGCTATGTACTAGGCATTCATGTACATTTATTATCTCATTTTATCTACACATCCTTATTTCACAGATGTGGTAACTGAGGCTCAGAGAGGTTAAGATGACCCACCCAAAGTCACACAGCTAAAATGCATCTTCAAGCTTTAGCCTCTTATACCCTGACATAGCTATCCCCACTTTAGAAGGGGTCCCTGTGGGAAGTGTTTGCCCTAGGCAAGGCCTGATCCAGAACATGGCTCACTGTTCAGAGACAAAAAGGCTGGAGGCACCATGCCCATGTAACAGTTTATGTTGCTGCAGCTCAGAACTTGGCCCTTGGCCCACTCATCTCTGCATGCCATGCAAGACTGGACTAGAGGACTGCCAGAATGCCACCCACATATAGCCAGAAGATGGATGATTTACAGGTCCTTAAGGGACATGACATCCTTCTATGGCCCACACACTCTGGGGGCTCACATAGGGGATAGAAGATTCTTGGTCTCAGCCTTGTGTGTGTGTGAATGCATGTGTGTACACACACCTTCACATACAGAGTTGTATGCAAAAATACGTACATGTGTATCTACATATCCAAGAGTGTGTGCACACTCATGTGGATGTGTGTGCAGGATTGTGTGTGCATAGGTTTGGGAAGTTTATATTGAGTGTGAGACTTGGATTACAGTCGGCCCTCCATATCTGAGGGTTCTGCATCTGTAGATTCAACTAACCAGGGATCAAAAATTTGCAGGGAAAACAAGTTATGTTGTTGCTGATGTGTATTATGTAGTTAGGCCTACATGTTTGTGTCTGTACTGAACGTGTACAGACTTTTTATTCTTGCCATTATTTCCTAAACAATACAGTATAACAGCTATTTACATAACATGTACATTGTATTAAGAATTATAAGTAACATAGAGATAATTTAAAGTATACGGGAGGGTGTGTGCCAGTTATGCAAACTAGAGGCCCAGTGCATGAAATTCGTGCACGGGAGGGGGGTCCCCCCAGCCCAGCCTGCACCCTTTCCAATCTGGGACCCCTCGGGGGATGTCCAACTGCCAGTTTAGGTGGGGATTGGGCCTAACCCGGCAGTCGGACATCCCTCTCACAATCCTGGACTGCTGGCTCCTAATCACTCACCTACTTGCCTGCCTGGTCACTCCTAACTGCCCCCACCCCTGATAGCCTGGTCACCCCTTACAGCCCCTCATGCCAGCCTGGTCATCCCAAACTGCCCCCCCTGCTGGCCTAGTTGCCCTTCACTGCCACCCCTGCCAGCCTGGTCATCCCAAACTGCCCCCCCTGCCAGGCTGGTTGCCTCCAACTTTACCCCTCCACCCCCGCTGGCCTGGTTGCCCCTAACTTCCCTCCCCTACTGGCCTGGTCACCCCTAACTGCCCCCCCTGCTGGCCTAGTTGCCCTTCACTGCTCCCCCTGCCAGCCTAATTGCCCCCAACTGCTCCCCCTGCCAGCCTGGTTGCCTCCAACTGCACCCCCCCCCCGCTGGCCTGGTTGCCCCTAACTGCCCCCCCCACCAGCCTGGTCACCCCCAACTGCCCCCCCTGCCAGCCTGGTTGCCCCACGCAGCCTGCTTGTTCAGTCATTTAGTCGTCCTTCACTATCCCCCCCTGCCGGCCTGGTGACCCCACACAGTCTTCTTGTTCAGTCGTTTGGTTGTCCCTCACTAACCCTCCTGCCATCCTGGTCGTAGGCAGCCATCTTGTGAGGGCGTGAGGGTTAATTTGCATATTATCTCTTTATTATATAGGATACTACATATATATGAGACTTGAGCATCTGCAGATTTTGGTATCTTTGGGCGGTTCCGGAACCAATCTCCTGCAGATACCAAGGGACAAGTATATATTCAGGACCTATGTGCATTTTTATTTATTTATTTTTTAAACAATCTAATCTTCTATCATATTTAAGTGTTTATTTAATATCCTCTTTCTCTGATACTTTGTAATAGCATATGTTACATTTTCAAGGCCCTAGTGAGAATTCTGTGGTCAGGCGACGTTTCTTGGAGGTTTATGTATTAGGATACTTTTTTTGTTTGTTTTGTTTTGTTTTGTTTTGTTTTTAATTAATAACTCTTTATTGTTCAGATTATTACAGATGTTCCTCTTTTTTTGCCCCATAGCTCCCCTCCACCTGGTTCCCACCCCACCCCATGCCCTTACCCCCTGCCACTGTCCTCATCCATAGGTGTAAGATTTTTGTCCAATCTCTTCCTGCACCCCCAAGTCCAAGTATATATTCAGGACCTATGTGCATTTTTTAAAGAGCTCTGGATGTGTTCATGAAGTGAGGTGGGCATATTAAGGAGTGTGTATGTGTGTGTACACCAAGAAGCATGTGTATATGTTTATGTGTATTAATATTTGCACATCAAGCAGGTGTAAAAAGCATGTTGCATGTTAGCATGTAGCTGGTTTACCAGAAGTAAGAGATATTTCTGCAGGTATGTGTGTTAGGTGGGTACACATGAGCAGGAGGTTGGTTGAAGCTGTGAGATTGGGGATTGGCTGGATGAGGTTTTATGTTTTTGTTGAACTCCAAGAGTCTGCCTGTGCTATGGAAGGCAAGATCAAGCCTTTTCCATTCACAGCCCAGTGGCCACCTCACATGCAGATGCCTGCTGTGGGCTTGAGTGATGTAGTGAGAGTAGGTGCCGGGGGCAGCGCACAGCAAGGAAGGGAATGGGCTAGTGCAGGGGTGGGCAAACTTTTTGACTCGAGGGCCACAATGGGTTCTTAAACTGGACCGGAGGGCCGGAACAAAAGCATGGATGGAGTGTTTGTGTGAACTAATATAAATTCAGACGAGATCGGGCGCGTTCAGGGTGGCATGGCCGTAGACGAACTAATATAAATTCAAAGTAAACATCATTACATAAAAGGGTACGGTCTTTTTTTTTTTAGTTTTATTCATTTCAAATGGGCCAGATCCGGCCCGCGGGCCGTAGTTTGCCCACGGCTGGGCTAGAGTCTCAGCTGTGGGTTCTCAGGAGGTCATCAAACCTTGCTCAAGTCAAGTGGCATTAATATTAACATTAATTACTATAATATATAATAATATTACTACCATTTTCCATAAATCAGAACTACTGCACAATACAGTCGTTATTATTGATCGCAACTTATCTTCACTATTCCTGGAAATGCAATGCATGCTCACCATTGATTAAGGGGATGCCATGTGGGCTGCTGCTCTGGCATCCTGAGGTAGGCCACAGTGTGAAGCAGCCTCTGAGGCTGCATGGGCCAGATGGCCTTGATCTGTCCTCTCAAGCTGGCTTTGCCCAGCAGCCAGGTACCCGCCTGCCAGGTAATAAAGAGATCTCTTGTGAAGGAAGCTGGCAAAGTGCAGCCAAGCTCCAGTCCTGTCATTCACGCTGAGCCACCCCTGCCTGGTGCCGGCACCCTCCTGGCTGCCTACAAAGGTGTTGGACTTTACACAAATAGGCTTGAGCTAGGCAGCTAAAGGGCTCCGAGGTTGCTGGCAGTGCCACCCCCGGGCAGGAAGGGGAGAGGGCAGCATGCAGTGTGA
>NW_005871146.1:4415362-4474045 GCF_000147115.1 Myotis lucifugus | reverse complement strand
CAGTTCTAGGCACTTTAGATAAGTCTGTTCATTTAATCCTCAATCACACTTGGAGGTTAATGCTAACAGTACCCTGTTTTACAGGTAAGGAAACTGAGGCTCAGGCAGACCAAGCTGTTAACTAAACTGGCTTTGAACACTGAACTTCCTGTGCCCCATACCAGTGCATGTTCCAGATGTTCTATGTTGCCCTGCTATGTGCTAAGCATTGTACACTAAGCAAGTATGGATTATCTTGTTGGACCTTCACAGCAACCCTATGAGACAGTTTCTTTTATGACCTCCCCTTTACAGCTGGGGAAACAGAGGCTGAAGAAGGTCAGATAATCTGTCTAAGATTCCAGAGCCATCCCAGTGGCCAAACCTATATAACCTGCCGGCTTCCCATGGAGCTGAGCTACCTCCTATGGTTTGAGAAAGAGCCTGATGAATGTCCTCCTTCCAGTATTTGTTCCTCCCTCACTGCTCCATGATGGAGCACTCCTAGGACCAGAGGACCTCAATGCAATACTGTTCCACCCTGTGTGGCCACTGGAAAACCAGGTCACATCTCTGCAAAGGGGAGTACCTAGGTGTAACTCACAAGCGGTACAAAGATGAAAAGAAGCTGTGTGAGAAAATGCTGCATAAACGGTGAAGTGCTGTAATGGAAGGAAGAGGCAGCACTGTGTGCCCACCACTGTGGTGAATGTGATAAGGAATGCAATAGGCCACAAAAGCAAAAATCAACAAGTGGGACTACATCAAACTAAAAAGCTCCTGCACAGCAAAGGAAACCATCAACAAAATGAAAAGGCAACCGATGGAATGGGAGAAAATATTTGCAAATCATATATGTGATAAGGGGTTAATATCCAAAATATATTAAGAACTCAGACAACTCACTAGCAAGAATAAACAATCCGATTTAAAAATGGACATGGTGGTGGTCCATGGGATGGGCCATTGTAGTAACAACCAGCAACCCGATGCTGCCTGCACTCTGCATCACCCACAGAGTTTCATGCCGGTTACCTCTTACGACACTCAAAGCAGTGCAGTGAGGTAGTGGACTTCATAGGGAAGGGAATAGGCCAGCCGTGGGTAAACTACGGCCCGCGGGCCAGATCCGGCCCGTTTGAAATGAATAAAACTAAAAAAAAAAAGACCGTACCCTTTTATGTAATGATGTTTACTTTGAATTTATATTAGTTCACACAAACACTCCATCCATGCTTTTGTTCCGGCCCTCCGGTCCAGTTTAAGAACCCATTGTGGCCCTCGAGTCAAAAAGTTTGCCCACCCCTGGAATAGGCTCAGAGAGCTCAAGTGACCAGCCCCAAACCGCACAGCTAGATCTCTCTAGAATTTGAACCCAGGCCTCTTATTTGGCCCACTGGACACCAGAGCCTCTTCTGTGGGTGTAGAATAATGTGGGGGCTGGGACCAGGCCTGGGGTCAATTCCTACCTCAGCCTCTACTTAGCAGTGTGCCTTTGACTGTGTTACTAAATTTCACTACTCATCTGTAAAACTCTTGTGTTATAGTTGCTGTATGTCAAGTTCCTGGCAGGCAGTAAGTGTGCTCAGTAAATCATTGGACAAGCAAGCAATGATGGAGTGTTCATTGTCTTCTGAGCTCTGTGTGGAGACACTAAGGAGGGGAGATGATCTTTTCTGTGGGGAAAGGGTGCCTTGGCGCCTTCTTAAGGAATTGTGAAAAGGGGATGGGGCCCACTGTTTGCAGTTTGAATAGAGCCACTTCCTTTCCCTCAGCCTCAATTTTCTTATCTGTATAAAGGGAATAATGGCAACATTGATACCTACCTCACAGGGCTAATAGATGTCAATCAATATCTGATGCAGAGATGTCTCTCCCTGAAGCAGCTTAGAGTCTAGTTGGGGAGACAGGCCCACAACGATCATCCACTATGGGATGCATAATAAAGCACCCCAACTTAGTGTCTTCCAACCATCCCGGAACTTATACGTCAGTAACTATCTGTTTTGCTTAGAAATCTGCTTGTTAGGGACAGTTCTTTTCTGCCCACGTGGCATCAGTTGGAGAGGCTTGACTAAGGCTGGAAGAGTCGTTTTCAGGATGGTCACCAAATGGCCGGTGAGCTGGTGGTGATTGTTTGTTCCTTCCACATGGACCTCTCTGTGGACTTGTTTGGGCTCCTCTCAGCGCGGTGGCTGATTTTCTCCCATCACCATGAAAACAAGGAGGAGCAGGCAGAGCACTTCCCTGGAAGTCAAGGGAGGAGGGTTACAAGAAGGAAGGTTTGGCCAATAACTAAGAAAAGTCAATTAGGAACTGACAAATTCCACTGGGTTGGGCAACTAGATCCTTGGGGGCTTCCCCAGTGAGAGTTCTGGGGGAAGAACTGTATGCCAGCAAGTTGGCAGGAGATCGAGATGAAAGAAGTCCCTGGACACAGACAGCTCTTCCTGAAAGGCTGGCTGAAGAACGAAGGGAAGAGTTGTAGGGAAAAACAGTAGTTTAGGATGAGAAATCTGAGCATATTTATATGCTGAAGAGAAAAGGCCTATGAGAATGACAGCACTGAAAACAGTAGTGGACCAAGGACGAAGAGCAGGAGAGACTGGATGGGGCTTGGAGAAGAGGCAGCACCTCTTCCCTGAGATCAAAGGGACAGAGGCAAGACTGGCAGAAATAAGATATGAATAACAGCTGACATTTATTAAGCATTCACTAAGTTCTATTAAGTGCTTTACATGTTTTAACTCATTTCATCCTCAAAACAACACTGTAAAGTTCTGTTACCAACCCTATTTTACAGACGAGGAAATGAAGGCAGAATTTGTACAGAGGAGTTAGGTAGGAATACCTAAGGGGTCTTCCTCCAGGCAATGAGAAAGAGAGGGCAAGGCGCCACTACCCAAAGGGCAGCCAGCAGCTCCTCCCCAAGAGGAGTTGTGATTGGCTGAGATCTAGGGAGCTGCAGTAGCAGGCTTTGGGTTAGAACAGTGGTTCTCAACCTTCTGGCCCTTTAAATACAGTTCCTCATGTTGTGACCCAACCATAAAATTATTTTCGTTGCT
Organism: Myotis lucifugus; assembly: GCF_000147115.1. Lineage (NCBI taxonomy): Eukaryota > Metazoa > Chordata > Mammalia > Chiroptera > Vespertilionidae > Myotis > Myotis lucifugus. The sequence goes on along the minus strand of NW_005871146.1, from coordinate 4,471,001 downwards.
ACTTCATAACTGTAATGTTGCTACTGTTATGAATCATAATGTAAATATCTGATTTTCAAGATGGTCTTAGGCGACCCCTGTGAAAGGGTCGTTCGACTGCCAAAGGGGTCGCAACCCACAGGTTGAGAACCGCTGGGTTAGAAGAATCCTTTCCCAGCTATTTTGTGTGTTTTTTAAACAAAAAACGAAAAACAACAGGAAACTTTTATCCCCAAGTTAAACCTAAGGGGCATCCCTAGTAGGTAAAACAGACCAAATCAGAGCTGCATGGGTTGCAGTGTAAGGTTCTATGCCCTGCCCTCCCTCTCCACTTTCCTCTGATCTCAGAGTGTCCCCTGGGGCCGCCTCTGGGGCAGTGGGGCTCTTGAGAACACAGGAGAGAAACACAGGGTACACAAGACCAAAGGCCTTCTCTTCATATGAACATCTGAAGAGCCTGCAGCGTGTTTTCAGGGAAAGGCTCTCTGAAAAGGAGAGGCAGGAACTCTCTCTAGGAGTCTGTAACCTTCTATTCCTTGGGGGCATGGACTAAGTGACCTTTGAAACTCTCCCAAAAGAAAGTGAACAGAGAATGAAAGAAGCAAATCCAGGTAAGTGTGAGGTCCCCACCGAGATTTCAGACTTTGTCAGGACTGAACAATGAGCACTGAGCCAGGTTGTCCTCCCGGACCTGGATACCACCAAGGTGATATTTTCTGTTGCCTTTTGCTCCTGGCTGCTGGAACAGCTGTAATCACCAGCCTTGTTAAAATCTTTCCAAAACTTTTCGTGGAAGACCATGCAGTGGCAGATTCTACCAATGAGCAAAGGTAATCTTCCCTCACAGCCCCCAGGCCTGCCTGGAGGAGGGGGTAGGGACTAGAGAGAAGGACTTGAAGATGACATCCTGGGAGATCTCTGCTGAGTTCCATGGTGGCAAAGACTAATAATATCAGTAATAGTCACAATACGATTTTGCATCTATGAAAGGTTTTATTATGTTTCTCCCAAGGCAGTTTCACAGTCAAAGTCTTACTGAGTCCCCACAACTCAGTGAAAGAAACCAGGCAGGAATAAGAGCCCCATTTACCAAGACTGACCCAACACTCCTGAGGGCCAGCAGTGGTGGAGTGGGGGCGGAGTCCCCATCTCCTCAGCACTGTTACTACTGCACTTTCAGGCCCTGGTCCACATTTTTCCCATTCAGCCATCCCAACCCCTGATTTTCTCATTGTCCTAGTTTCTGGCCTCCTGGACTCCTTTGGCTCAGTTATAAGCCATCTGGTCTCTGAAAATCCGATCTAGCAGTTGGAAGGAAGGGAAAATACAGTGTTTTCCCCTGCTGCTTGGAGGGGGGTTAATAATTAGGTGATCTGGGGAGAAATGGGGGGAGGGAGGTTAGGAAAGAGATTATTCTAAAGCCTCTTGGAGTATCAAGAAGTGAGAAGGGGAAGAAAAAGATTTTGTTTTTTTAAAAATGTCAGTTGTATTAAGGTACAATCCTATCTAATAAAGAGGGAATATGCAAAATGACTGTCACATCATCACAAATGGCAGCGCCCAGTCCCCTCAGCCCCACCGGAGTCCCCAGTCCTTTCAGCCCTGCCGTGGGGGGTGGGGGGGGGTGGCAGGCACACAGTGCACCCAGACCTGCCCTCAGACCCCAATCCACCCAGGGCCGCCTGAGGCGCAGGCAAGCCTCAGATGGCAGCTTCCCAGGGCCACCCAAAGTGCAGGAAAGCCTCAGATGGCAGCTGCCCGGCTGCCCAGGGCTGCCTGAGGCTCAAGTAACCAGGGCTGGCTGAGGCTTGCACTGCTGGCAATGGCAGCAGCAGAGGTGTGACGGGGGCTTTGCCTTCCCCTGATCACTGGGTCACCTCATGCCCCTGAGGGCTCCCAGACTGTGAGAGGGGGCAGGATGGGCTGAGGGACCCCCCCCTCCAGTGCATGAATTTTCATGCACCGGGCCTCTAGTTATATATAATAAAATTTACCCATTTTAAGTATATAGTTTGATAAGTTTTGACAAATGTCTACAGTTGTGTAACTATGATCTCAATCAAGTGATAGAAACTTTCCATTACCCCAAATGACCCTTCTTCCCTTTTGTAGTTTGACTCCCCCCCTTACACCAATAAAACTGATCTGCTTTCTATCACTATAGTTTTTTCTATTTTAGAATGTCCTCTAAATGGAATCATACAGTGTGTAGACTTTTGTGTCTAGCTTCCTTCACTTAGTGTAACGCTTTTGAAATTCATCCATGTTGATGCATGCATGTGTAGCTCATCCCTTTTTATTGCTTACTAGTATTCCATTGTATAGATGTACTACAATTTTATCCATTTACCAATTAATGTTGTTGTTTTATAACATCAATCTTTATTTTGTTGATACTAATTCTTCTGCATCCATTTAGAATACAATATCCTTATGTGTGCAGGATATATCACTAATTTACAGACAATGCTTGGTGTGCATAAATGTTTGTGCACTCCTTGTATTAACTCAGAACCAGCTACCTCTCACTCCTACTCTCCTGGCAGGGCTCAGGTGCTCACAAGGTGGGAACCACTCATTTCAGTCATACAACTCAAGAAACAAATATTCAAACCAAAGCATTGAGGTTTAACTTCTTAATTTTATTTTATTTTATTGTGGTAGGAACACTTAACACAAGATCTTCCCTCTTAACAAACTTTAAGTGTACAATACAGTATTGTTAACTACAGACACAATGTTGTACAGCAGATCTCGAGAACTTCGTCTTGCATAGCTGAAAGTTTATGCCCATTGATTAGCAGTTTCCCATTTTCCCCTCTCCCCTAGTCCCTGGTAACTGGCATACTAGTCTTTGATTCTATAAGTATGACTATTTTAGATACTTCATATCAGTAGGATAATGTAGTATTTGTCCTTCTGTGACTGGTTTATTTTGCTTAGTATGTCTTCAGATTTTATCCATATGATGACATATTGGAGAATTTCCATTTTTAAGGCTGAATAATATTCTATTGAATGCATATACTTTTTAAAAATTAATTCATCCATCAATGGACATTTAGGTTGTTTGTGAATCTTGGCTATTGTTAACAGTGGTGCAATGATCCTGAAATGCTAATATCTTTTCGAGATCCTGATTTCAGTTCTTTTAAATAAAAGAACCATACTGTTTTCCATAGCACCATTTTGCATTCCCAGCAACAGTGTACAAGGGTTCCAGTTTCTCCACATCCTTGCCAACACTTGTTGTCTTTTATTTGTTTATTTTCATAATAGTCATCCTAACAGGTATGAGGTAATATCTTATTGTGGTTTTGATTTGCATTGCCCTGATGAGCAGTGACTTTGAGCATATTTTCATATACCCGTTGATCATGTATATGTCTTCTTTGGAGAAATGTTTACTTGAGTCTTTAGGTCATCTATAGATATAAAAACCTAAGTGACCATTCGACCATTTGGCTGGTAGCTATGATGTGCACTGACCACCAGGGGTCAGACGCTCAATGCACAGGCATGGAAACATGGAACAGACTGATGAATCTCAGGGGCAAGAGGGGAGTGAGGAGGGGAGGAAGAGATTAACCAAAGATCTTATATGCATCCTAGAGGCCCAGTGCGTGGATTCGTGCACCAGTGGGGTCCCTCAACCTGGCCTTCAGGGATCAGGCTGAAACTGGCAGTCCAACATCCCCCGAGGGGCCCTGGATTGTGAGAGGGTGCAGGCCAGGCTGAGAGACCCTGGGCCTCTAGTGTAAAATAATAGTGAATGTCAACAATAATTGAAAAATGAAATTTAAGAAAGAATTATTTATTTTTCTTAAGAGTGTCTTTCAAAAAGAAAATTTTTAAAATTTTTGATGAAGTCTAATTTATGGATTTTTTCTTTTATGGTTTGTGCTTTTCATTTCCTACCTAGGAAATCTCTGCATATTCAAAAGTCCCAGATTTTATTCCATTTTTTTTTAGCAGTTTTATAATTTTATCTGTACGGTTGTTCTTTTGTTGATTTTAGAGAGAGGAAGGGAGAGGGAAAGAGATATAAACATCAATGAGGAGAGAGAATCATTGATGGGCTGCCCCTCCTGCACACCCCCTACTGGGGTATGAGCCCGATCTGCCAGGGAATTGGGGAATCCAACCATGACCTCCTGTTTCATAGGTTGATGCTCAACCACTGAGCCACACCGGCTGGGTTATCTGTTTGTTTGTTTTTAAAATCTATAATCTATTTTGTATTAATTTTTATACATGGGGCAAGGCATGGGTTAAAGTACTTTTTCCCCCCTATGGAGACCCAATTGTTTCAGCACTATCTGTTAAAAAGGTTATATTTTCCTTTCAATTATCTTGGTACTTTTACCAAGAACCAATACAAGTTTTTTTTCTATTTCCAGCCCCTCTATTTGATTCAATCACTCTGCATGTCTGTCCTTATGCCAACACCAAACTGTCTTCATTTTGGTAGCTTCATTGTAAATCTTGAAAGCACACAGTGTGTCCTACAAGTTGTTCTTGTTTTTCAAAGTTGTTCTGTAGATTTACCCTCTCCCCCAACCTTCACCCACCCCCTGTAATAGCAGTGATTTCTGAGGAAATGAGGGTATCTTTTCCTCCTATTCATCATGTTTGGCTAGAGAAGGCTTCTTAGAGGAGGTGAAAAAATTAAGAGAAAGTGGGGGGAAAAGCAACTCAGTCTTCAGGCTCTCCCAGCACTAGTGATGGTGGTACCAGGATGAATGGGGGTGGGGAGGTGACTGGAAATGATTTTCGGTTTCTCCCTTTTACTGGAGTTCAAGACAGCGCCTGTAGAGATATTCCCTGACTGCTTCCTTTCAAAGACTGGGGGTTGATCTGCCTTCTTCTACTTGGTGAAGGGGAGGGTTTGTTGTTGTTTTTAATTCGAAGTTGCCTCACTAGGTCCCTGGCTTTTCCTCCTTGATTCTCCTCCAGGGAATTCCCTTCTCCATCCCTTTGCCAGCTTCACCCAGGCAGGACTGCACACATCATCAGTTCCTCTAAACGACTCAACTGTTCTCATGGCCTTGCAGTGGAATCCTGAGCCTCAGACTAAATATAGATGTGGGAGTTATGGGTGCGCAGCCCCCATAGTTTCCGACTGTCCCTGGCAGAGCTGTAATCAGCTCCTTGCAGCACTGTTTTCTTCCCCTTCCAGCCACCACCTGGCCCTGCAGGTCTCCGCAGCACCACCACTCTCTTGCCAGTTTCCTAGTTAAGAAAAGGGTCCTTTTCTGGCTGAGCCTGAGGTTCCCCTCTGCCTTCAGGTCCACAGTGCCTTCTTTTGAGGACCCTTAACCCCATCTTACTTGGGTGATGCCTGAAGTTCCCTCAGCCAGCTGCTTCTCGCTTTACTCCTCTCCTCCCCAGCCCCACCCCCAGCATGACCAGGGGTAGAACACACATCACTTTCCTCTTTGTGGGTCTGTGCTGCCCCACATTTAGGTTTCACCACATCCACCTACAATCCAGCTATCCCTGAATATTCATCAGTTTGGGACACTTGAGATCGCTAAAACCAGGAAGGACTGGATTCTGCCTAAAAGCATGGGCCCTGGAATTAAGAATCCAAGAAACAAACTTTTGGCCTGGATACCACAAACTTCCCTCTTTCGGAATTTCAAGAGCCAAGAACTCAGAATGGGTCGTGTTTCTTCTTCAGAGGGGCTCTTCCATTGCCTAAATCCTTGGGACCCCTCCAGCTCCAGAATTCCCAAGGGCCACAGCCTTAGGCTGTGAACCCCACAGACTACAATGTGGATGATGCTCCAGAACAGTGGGACATGGGGGCTCTGAGAAAGCCCTTCCCAGTCCCATACTCAGGGGTGAGCTGAGGGTTATATGATTCCAAAGCCTGACTGGGGTTTAGGCTCTCCTACTAACCAGTTGTGTGACCTTGGGCAAGTCACTTACCTCCTCTGAGTCTTGGTTTTCTCAATTGTAAAAAAAAGGGGGGGACTATAAAACATACCCTAAGAGTTGCCATAAGAAATGAAGCGTATGTTGAATGTATAATATTTCATCAGCAGTTCACAAACTCCCTATGCCTCACTTTCCTCATCTGCATAGTGATGAGAATGTTTTGTGAGAATTAACTCAATACATGAAAAGTGCTTAGAATTATATGTGCCATATAGCAAACATAAAGTGGTAAAATACAATTATTAGTCCTGCCAGTGTGGCTCAGTGGTTGAGTGTTGACCTATGAACCAGAAGGTCTGTTTGATTCCAGGTCAGGGCACATGCCCGGGTTGTGGGCTCGATTCGCAATGGGGACAGCATGCAGGAGGCAGCCAAACAATGATATTCTCTCATCATTGATGTTTCTATCTCTCTCTCCCTCTCCATTCCTCTTTGAAATCCATAAAAATATAGAAAAATACACAATTATTAGCATTTTGCTGCCCCACCTTTATCATCTATTTATCTATCTACAAAACTCTAGACTTTGTTTTTATTAGTTTTGTCACTAATACCTTTTCTTGTTCCAGGATTGCATCCAGGGTACCACATGACAGTTGTCATGTCTCCTTAGTTTTCTCTGGTCTGTGACAGTTTGTAGCTTTTTTTGGTTTTCATTAACTTGACAGTTTTGAGGGGTATTGGTCAGATATTTTGTAGAGTGTCCTTAATTTGGTTTGGTCTGATGTTTTTCTCAGTTAGAAACATCAATGTTGCCTCCTGTACTCGCTCTGACTGGGGATGGGACCTCCAAGCTAGGTATGTGCCCTGACTGGTAATCTAACCCACAACCTTCGGGTACACAGGATGGTATTCCAACCAACTGAGCCACACTGGTCAGGGCTCCAATTTTGTTTTTAATGGCAATTAATTCTTTGGGTCCCTTTGTTAGGTTTCTTCTTTAGGATGGAGGGAAGGAGAGTCTGGGAGGCTAAAAGCAATATTCAGTCAACTTAAGCTAAGACTTGCCTAGGTCAGGGCACTTGGACCATGACCTTGGGCAGGAGAGGTGGCCAGACTGGTCAGAGGTGGGCAGAATAGGACTTATAATTCATCATGAACGAAACCCCAAGTGAAGGCAAAAAGGGAGGTTCCACGCCCAGGCTTAGGAGGCTCATGGGACAGGAGGTAGATAGAGGAGAAACTGGAGAAGGGCTGCAGGCAAGCTTCTCCTCTCAGCTAGACTGTCCTGAGGGGCCCCATTAGCACGAACCACAAAAGAGAGTACAACCCCAATAGCACTGCCATCCCAAGCCTGAGGTGTGGACAGACTTGGGGACATCCAGGCTTATGTCACCCATTGCCTGGGCCAACACAGCTGATTCTGGGGACCTGGAAAAACCATCTGGAGCCTGTCTCAGTGCCTGGTCTGAGGAGCAGCTCCCAGCCTGGGAGGATGCTTCTCAGAAATGGGCAGGATCAAACAGCTTGTGACGTGTCTGCATGCGCTCTCTTTCCTGAAATGGGAGTGTGGCGGGTGGTGAACAAGCTGTGCCTCTCTGCCTAGGTTCTCACAGGCTTTTGCCAGATTTCTGAACCTGTTCTGGCGCAGAGGTGCACTTAGTGGTAGGAACTGGGGTGAAGAGGTAGGTTCTCTGCATTAGCTACACACCTGGGTCTACCCCTCCATTGTTTGGCCTCTGAGCCCATCTGCCCTGTCTCCTCCTTCCTCCTTTACCCTTTTCTCATGCCAGGTGGCCCTCAGGGGCTATCACAAGACAATTCTCTAAAGGCTCTGTTTTGCCCCAGAATGCCTGGGCTGGGCGGGAATGGTAGGGTTGACTGGAAGATTGAACTTTGGTCAGGGAACAACTCTAGACAAATCACTTCCCCAACTCTAGGCCTAAGCCTTCTCAATTGTAAAATGTGGGGTCAAATTCAATTATTGTTTCATTGCCCTTTAAAAAAGCTCTATTAGTTATAATAAATATTACTCTATAATTTATAGATTATTCATAATCTATAATCACTAATCTATTAAATTAATAAAAATCCAACATAAAATTGCCCCTGCTTCATTCTGAAGTGACATTAATATTTGTGTTGGTTTCTAACACTTGCTAGTCCTTGTTCAGGTACATATTCAATTTTAATGTATTTATAGTGTAGGGAGCGGCTATAGGGTTAAGCCTCGGACTGACCTGTGGGAGGGCCACAAACAAGTCCCAGCTTGGAGGGCAGAGCCCTCTTAGTGTAATTAAGCTTAACCTCACAGCCCTCCCTAGTTCCTTGTAGGTAGCTAATGGGCTGTGGGAGATGCAGCAAGTGCTGCCAAAACAAGTGAAACTCACAAGAACATTGTAACTATATTGACCACTACCTTGTTTTTCTCTGACTATAAAATAAAGCCTCAGCTTGCCGGCTGGGTTTTTTCTGTGTTCTCATCCAGGCATGGGATATCAGCCGAGCCCCAGCTATATTCTCTTGTCTGTTTTTTCTTTAATCCTTCACCGCCCCTCCTCAGGCTCACGGAACCCTTGGCTGTGCTGGCACGGCACATATAGTAATAGCATAAGTATATTTAACATTTTCAATTAACATTACACTGTTTTTTTTCCTTTTCCTTTTTATACCTACACTCTTTTTCCCCCATTCTAATTTGCTGAGGTAACCAATGCTAATAGCTTAATTATGTATGCACACATATGTGAATATAGCACAATGTATAGAATTTGCATTTGGGGGAGACAGGTTAATATTTAATTTACAAAACTATATAATTTCTCTGCAACTTTCGTTTCTCATTTAGCCATATATTGTGGAAATCACACCAGGCCAAGAGACAGTACATAATTCCATAGTATGGATGAAGCTATCACAGTTTACCCAGCCACCATTCCCTGATTGATTGGGATTCGGGTTATTTCTAGTGGTTTTATTTCTCTCCCCCTCACCCCCTACCCCCAGTCCTGTAAAAATAAGGCTGTCACAACATTTTGTACAAAGATCTTCATAAATTGGTACTTGCTTATCTAGGGTATAAAATTCCAGAGGTGGGATTGCTGGGTCAGAGGATTTTTTATGTTTGCCAGTCTGGGGGATGGGAAATAGCTTCTATGTGTTCGCTTAATTTGCATTGGCCTGTTTACTATAAGGTGGAGCATCTTTCCATATATTCACCAGCTCTTTGGATTTTCTCTTGTGTCAACCGGAATTCATATCCTTTGCCCATTTTTTTTTTTACTGGGTTTGTCTTTGCACTATGAATTTGTGGGAGTTCAAAGTAGGATATTAACGTGCTTTCTGTCACATGTGTTGCAAATATATTTTCCCATTCTGTCATTTTTCTTTTGATTTAATAGGGTATCTTTCTTCATACTAGATGTTTTAATTTGTGTAGTCAGATATGTTTATCTTTTTCTGACTGGCTTTTCAGTTTCCTGTTTTGTTTTAAGCCTCCTTAACACATAGGCTATATTCCTAAGGTTCCTTCTTTATTTTCCCTTGTTTTATTTTCTCATTTAAACATGCAGTCTCTCTGGAATTTATTTTTGTCTAAGGTAGGCTTCAACATTATTTTCTTCCATGAGGATAGCCAGATTTAGCAGCTTCCAGTACAGACTGGGTTTGGACAACGTGTCCTGAAGCTAAAGAAGTTTCAAAATCCCTTTCAGGTGGTCTTTAGGGGCCCTTCCAGGTCTGACATTCTCTGACTCCATAACGCCCAGTACAGCGACTGCTTGCTAAGAGAGAGAAGGCAATGCACAGCATTACTTATGAAAAAGTAATTTCAATATTAAATCCCAAGTTGGCTCAAAGTGGATATTAGAATCACAACATTTTAGAGGCAGAAGGGACCTTGGAAATTAGGTAGTCTAATTGCTCTCAATTCTGGCTGAATTACCTGGGAACCTATAACAAGTCCTGGCGCCTCTCGCCCCCTCCCCCCTGCCCACCCCACCCCCGAGCCAGGCCAGACCAAGTGAGTCAGTCCTTGGGGATAGGGCCCAGGCAGGGGTTGATTTTAAATCCCCTGGTGATTCTAATAAGCAGCCAGGGTTGAGAACCACTTCTCTAGTTCAACTCCCTTATTTCACCAATGAATAAACTGAGACCCAGAAGAGGTGAACTAGGTGTCACACAGCTGGCTAGCTGGCGCTGGAGCCCAGGTCTCTGCTCCTGGATTGCTTTTCCATCCATGTCAAACAAATCCATCAAGCACCATACCTTGGATTTTCAGCTGGCGCCACTAAGATCTCTGTGTGAGTGCTTTGTACCTTTGCATATGATCAGCTTTAAAATGTTTACTGTATGCAATTCTGTACATCGCAGGTGTGTAGACTAGTTCTGCCTTGCCGGACCTTAATGAGGAACAGGGTTATAAAGAACTATGATAATGATAAAAGACAGAGGAAACAAATGGCTCATACAACTGGAGGAGCCTACTGAGGGGATGGGGGTGCAGAAGTAGGAAGAGTTCCCTTGGCAGGAAGTCAGGGGCACTGCAAGCAGGAGGTGGTATTTGAATTGGGCCTCGATGGCGGAGCATCCGTGCTGCACTTCCTTCCCTGGAGCTGTGCTGGCGACCTCAGTGACACAGGGGCAAGGTTTCAGGGCAGAAAGGCCTTGGGGTGAGAGAGCCGTGCTGGGCCCAGCCTGTCCAGGCCGAGCTCTGACCTTCTTCCTCTGCTCTGCCCTCAGGAATGAGACCGTGCTGCACCAGTTCTGCTGCCCAGCCGCCGATGCCGAGCAGAAGCCGTCCTGCGCAGACCCGGCCTCCCAAAGGTGGGAAGTCATTGGTGGATGGTCCTCCCCTCCCCACCCCACAGTCCTTCCCCTCGGAGCAAAGCACACACCACTGCACCATTTGGCCTCTTCCTTGAGTCTTGTGCTGTTGCTTGTTTGTTTTTACCTCCTTCCTCATACTTCCATTTCTCTTTGCTTCCTCTGGACCCCAGATGAGCCATTCCCAACTTTTGAGGTCATTATGCCCTTTCCTATACTGCTCCCCTCTAAGTGACCCGTGTAAAATACATTTTTAAACATCAAGGGAAATGAATGTGGCTGTAATTACAGAGCACAGTAGGATGCTGGCACTCAGTAGTTGTTCAATGAGAGGGCCCATCTTTCCTCTTATATCAAATATTTCCATTTGTCTTCCTGATTTTTCTCCTTCCATAACGACGACAAGATGACTGACTTTAATTTCAGGGATTTTTCAACCTTTGATGAGTTAGCTAACAACTTGGGAAGGACGGGGAGTAGTGAAAAGTCAAGATTTGGTGTCACTGTCCCAGGCTTTCTCCTTCATCTTGTTTTGAGTTATTCATACGCCCTCTTTCTTCCTGTCTCCTTCCCCTGTGTTCTCTCTCCATCATGCTTTCATCTTTCTCCTCCCACATTCATCTATCTGGCTGCCCTGCTGCTCCTCCATTCCCGTCTTTTCCACCCACATCAATTTCCGCTCCCTCTCATCTTGATGTGTGTGCTGTCAGTCTCTGTCCCTTATCCCACTTCATTTCCTTCTCTTTTCCACCAATTTTTCTGTCTCACAGTTCTGCACATTTCTCTTGTTCTTTACTTCACTCAGTCATGATCCTTCGATTTGGGACAAAAATTTCCCCCATGTATAGTCTCCTGTTGTCAGAATGAATTTGGGCAAGTGACTTAACTCCCCTGGGCCTCAGTTTCCACATCAGTATAATGAAGGGGTTGGTCTGTCTAGAACATGGCACTTACATGTAACCTCACTGAGCTGCTCGCCTGCTTAGGAGAACAAGACCAGGCAGGTGTTATAACCGCTGTCTTACCTGAGAGGCGAGTGAGCTCAGAGACTCAAGGGACTGGCCCGCAGTCACACAGCCAGGAAGTATCGAAGCCCAGATGCACCCTTACGGCGTTTGACTCCCTGCTCGCCACTTCCAGGCTTAAGATTTAACAATCCCATAATCGTTCCCTTTCTTCCTTGGAAAATAACTAGATGATAATCAGAGATTATGGCTGTCAAGCTAAGGACAGAAAATGACCGCCTGGAAGGTGTTACTACTCATTTCCCTTAAAGAAATTAGAGGGGCTGGGCATGAGGCAGGACACTGAGGAGGGAACTATGGCAGTGGGGCCACCTCCAGACCATTCAGTCCGGGGCTTCAGGAGGCATGTGTTCCCTGCAGCCGACCACGTTAGAGGACGGAAGGCAAAGGGAAGGACCAGGCCCTGTGCCATGCCCTGGGTGGTCTGTGCCACGTTCTGTGCCGGGACACAAGGAGCTCCCCATCTAGTGGGACATCGCGATGCCTCGAAATGGGAAATGGCTCACCTGGAAACTGGAAGGAAGAAGAGAAATGGGAGAATGAGAAAGTGGAAAGGAGAGAGGACAGAGGGTGGAGTGGTGTGAGGGTGGTCTGGGAAGAAAGAGATAGGGAGCCCTGGCTCCTTCCATGAGCTGTCACTGTTCAGACACGCGGCTGAGTCTTCTTCCTAAAAGATGTCCTCCCTGGCAGCGAAGGAGAAGCAAGGAAAGCTGTGTAGTCTGCCTCCCACCCCCTCAGTCCAACTCATTTCAGTGGACAGGCAATTGCTGCTCCCTGAGCACCGGGCATTGGTGAGGATGGGTAACTGTTTACCCTCACAATGTCAGCGCCAGGGGCCCCAGCAACAGAAATCTTCCCTTGAGTTTTCCTTGGTCCTTCCTCTCTCTTGCACTCACCCCTCCCACTCTTTCACGTGCTAACACTCTTCTGCTGGACCCACCCTGCGGTCTGGCTCCTGGTAGGAAGGGGTGGGAGAGAGGCCGGTGTATGTGGAGGCAGGGAAGGGTGCTGCCCCTATGGGACCTGGGCTCCAAGGGAATCGGGTTCTTCTCCAAGATTTGGGGTGAGATGGTAGGAAACCTATTGAAGGGCAGGCCCCAAGGTTGGGTGGAGGTGCTCTAAGGAGGGAGGGAGGTGGGTGGAAGGTTCAGGGAGGGGCTTGTAAGTGCTGCCTATGGCAGCCCTCCCCTCGGGGTGGGGCAGGGAGGCTTGCACCCAAGTTGGTCCAGCTGTTGTCTGTCTCCGTTCCCAGGTATTCCAAGTTGTCTTGTCTGTCTGGTTTGTAGTTTCCTAGAGTGTGTTTCTGTCTGTCTGTCTCTCTGATGACAGTTTCTCGGCTTCTCTGGAAGAAGGCTACCTCCATGTTTTCTGACAGTGTATGTGTCAGTCAATCTGTCTATTCTTGGATTCTTGGGAGAATTGCATCCTGAGATAAATTTTCTCCCATCAGACTCCCAACATCCCTGCTCCCAACCCTATCCATGACTCCTTCACAGTTCTGAATGCGTCCCGCCTCCAGTGTAGCTCAAGCTCCCCCACTCCCACCATCACCCCTTGAGTTTCTCTACAAGGAAGTAGAGGTCAGAGAACAGGCTGAGGGCCAGCTCAGGGTGGGCGGGTCACAGAGCCTCCAAGACAAGCCAGGCTCCTCCCCACTGGTCAGTCTGGTTTCCCACCAGCTCAGCCAGCCTCAAGCTCCTCCGAGAATTTCTAGGAATTTGCCAGTTGATCTCTACAGAGGGCACCAATATAAGGAACCCAAACCAATCATCAGATCTAGGGTCATTGGGGCCTTTCTTGTGTGACCTCAGAGCTGGCCACAGAGACCCCCTCACCTTCTTCCTCTGTACTCTGACGCCAGTGGTGACCAAGGCCAGCACAAGTGTGAGGGGGTGCCTGTCCCCTCCCTGCATCCACCCCAAGCTGTGGGACTGAGCAAGAATCCCTTTCTATGAGCCACTGGGCTCATGCCCTGGGGGCTGCAGTGGCAGCTGATCTGTGTAAGCCTATCACCCACAGCAGATCCTCGGTAGAGAGGAGCTGCTGCGGCCGCCTGAGGCAAACCCTCAGCCCAGGGGAGAGCCCCAGGGCCCCATAGATCCTCACTTCCTTCCAAAGAGGGGGTTGCTCCAGCCTCTTAGTGTGTGCTAGCACAGCCTCCCCCGCCACCTGTAGAGCAGCCTTTGGGGGATGGGCTCAGGAGAAATCTCTCTGGGGACCTGGAGCCTGCCAGGAGGTGATGCTTCAAGAAGTGGGAAGAGCAAGTCCGGCAGCTGCTGTCTCACAAAGGGGATGCTGAGTGGTAGGCATTGTGTCCTGGGTACAATGGAACAGTTATGGGGCCGGCACAGAGTTATCATGGGCTCCATTGTGCTTAGGCACACACATCCCTAGGCAACAGCTTGTGCTTACTAGGGTAATAGGCCCTCAGGTGAGAACTGGGCCCAGAGCCAGCCAGGGGGCAGCAGGCCGTGCCAGCCTCTTTCATCCCCCTTCCCAGCTCCTTCCCGCTGCTAGCTGACGGCAAGGCTTTATTCTGGGGAATTGAATAGACTAGTAATTGCAGCCCTACTTTTTATGGGGAGGGGGGGCTCCCTCTCAGGCTCTCGGTGACATTTGGAACAACGACCCTGGCGCTGGGCAGCTGCCTCCCGGCATCTAGCCCATTTGTCTCCGTGGGTGGCAATGAGGCAAGACGAGGAAGACTGGCTTCTATGAGGTCAATTTCGGGAGGCTGGAGGGGTGGAGGTCAGAGAGAGGAGGTGCTAGGGAGGAAACAGAACAACCCCCAGCCCTGGGGACGAGGAGGGGATAGGAGTGTGGATGATGGCATTCTGGGCCCCAGCAAACGAACTGACTCACCCCAATATTTGGGCCTTCCTTCTCAACCACCCTGTCCTGTTCCAGGATGGAAGAGAGACTCACATTTATTCAACACAATATTTATTGGACATGCCAGGGTTGTTGCACTGAGCACGCTCAATATTTTGTCTCACCGAATTCTTTGAGATACTGCTACTCCCATTGACAGATAGGGAATCTGGGAAGGAGAGAAGTTCGGTACCTTGATAGAGGGACCACTGCGAATCAGCCTGGAGCTGGAAGGTGAGCCCAGGTCTAACTCCAAAACGTAACCTCTTTGCACAGAGCTGCTGCTAGGATTTTTTTATTGAATAGCATAGGAGAAGTTCGAGACATTTCATTAAGTCCTAAATAACATTTATTTTCTCTGATTACAAGTTACACACTTGCTAGTTGTTGGATATGTGGAAAATACAGGAACATAAAGAAAATAAAAATTGAATACAGTCAGATAGAATTAACCACTGTCAATATGTTAGTGCACAAGCTTCTGGGGTTTTATTTTTCTCTGTACTGGGTTTTTCATGTGCCCCCGTTAAAAAATAAGGATACTGTGGCCTGCATGTCCCACTGACAGCATACATTCATTGAGAAAGCCTCCTGCCCTAACCAGAACCTCCTGGTGCCTCCACTCCTCTTGTCTGTCACCTGCTAACCAGCCCGAAGAGTGTGAGCGGCAGAGGCTGAGGCCCCTGAGGAAGGGACACCCTTCCAAGGATGGCTGTCACGGGGAGCCCTGTGTTAGCTGGCGCTGTCCTGTGCATCCGGGGACTTCCCTCTCTCCCCAGCCTGCCTGAGACATGATCAATAGACCCTCCAAGTTTACTCAGCCTTTATGGAGCAATTAAATTCTCAGTCAATACAGTTTAGTCTTCAAACCGCTGGGCTTGGGAGCTTTGGTGTCAGTGCCTACTCTGTTTGTCACGTCCGAGGCTCAGAGGCTGCTGGGAAACCTGCCCACCCACCAGTAGGAGGGGGTGGGTCGTTCTGAGGCTGCAGAATTGTGTGCTCCCAGTCCCTAGAGGCACAGAGAAGCCTCAGCTTCCCTCCCAAGCCCTGGGGTGAGGGTTTGCTGGGGGCAGGCCAGTCGTTAGTTCCCAGAAGCCTTTGCAAGCGTTGGGATCATGGGACCTGACCCAGGGCTGTAAACCTTTCCATGCCCTGCCCTGGAGTGGGGCGCCTGCCTGCTTGGCCCATGTGGGACTCTGGAGACTGAGGACTCTGTCTGGTGTGGGACACAGCAGGGCTAGGGGAGGGGCTGCTCCTTCTTATTTGGGCTTTTTGAGCAAATGTGCTCGCCAGTCTTCTGAGGATCTCGTGTAGTTAAGCAGAGTCCACCTTGGCTGGGCTCCTTACCTGCGGGTGCCACACAAGATGGCAGAATTTGATCCGAGACCTAGTGAAATCTGTCCCCCAGGGAACTGTGTGGCCTGTCACTTCACCTCCCATGCCTTTTGCTCCAGCTGTGTCTTCCCTGCCAGACTCAGTAGGCACAAAAACAAGAGATGTCAAAACACTGTGATGCCTTGCAGTGGGCACCCACACTACGTCCAGCAAGTGTTCGGGAAGCTTTGTCTTGTCATGATGTTTGACCTTTTGTTCAGAGGACTTTCCTCAGCCGGGCTGTGAAACTCGTGTTCGGAGTCAAGTACTTGTCCAGCCAATTTCCTTGTGTATCTTCCCTCCCAGGCCTTGAGCCTTCCTCTACAACTGGTCTCCTTATGAGGCCTAGGCTGCCACCGGAGGGTACTTAGGAAACTATGAGGCTGAGCAGAGGGCTACACCGTGTGAGTGAGGCTAGGTCGGGGCCCACCTTCAAAGAGCTGCTAGTGAGGACAGACAACTTCCTGTCAGCGGCATTTGGAGATGATCGGAGAATTCCTCCCACTAGTTGTATTTTGTGTCCCTCACCCGTGGGAGAGGGAAGGAGAATACAAGCTGTCATTTAGTGAGCACTTGCTTAGGTGCGGCACACGTATTATGTCGGTCTCACTAAAAGCTTATAAAATGTTATTATTATTCCCATGTTAGAAACAAAGAGACTGAGGATCAGAGATAATGAATGACTTATCCAAGGTCCATACGTCTGGTAAATGGCAGAGTGAAGATTTGAGCCAAGCATCTGTTGCAGCTTCTACACTGGAGTCAGATAACCAAAGGGAGGTGTTTTAAAAAGACAAAGGGAGGTGTTTTTAGGCACAGGAAGTGAACGTGTGGCTGGGGCGTGAACAGCTGGCTCCCGCTTCCCAGCCGCAGGAAGCAGGCTGCTCGGGGCCAGCTCCTTGAGAGAACTTGGCTTGTCGTCAAGAGTTGAGAAGGCCTGGCCTTTCTTTCCTGCCCGTCCACCCTGTGCATGAGGCTGTTTTCGGACTCCAGGCAAATTAGGTAAACACGTCAGAGCAATCAGACTGAGGAGAGAGATGACCCAGATGACATTTTTAGGGATAAAAAAGCTCTAGACTTTATTATTTAAAGAAATAGACATAACTAAAGATAACGCTTCCAGAACAACAAAGTGAAATATACCACAAGGAATGTCTGGGTATCTCTGTTCAGTCAGCCTTCATTAATGTAGAGTTTTGAACAATTTTCTGGGAAAGGAATTCTTGTTTCATTAGCCGAAAACTTCCTGTTTGAGTTTTGTGGCTATGTATGTTTCTCTCTTTCCCAGAGAATCACTTCTCTTCGCAGGCCTAGAGATTTTTCACCATCTCCTGTGCTTTTCTTGTCTTGCTTTTCTCCTCCGAAAGGGCATCTTTACTTATTCATTTAACCAATACTATGAATTTACTTTACTTTTAACCAATACTATGACCATGAACATAATTTATAATTCCAATAAGTGTTTCTGATGTATGAAAAAAAGGGTTTAAATTTGTTTTATAAAATAAAAAAAAAGAGGAAATAATCTTGATCTATAGCAAGAGTGATTTAATCACACCAGGCATCCTGGAAGACGTCACTGCCTCTCAGGGGCCTTGGAACGGCTTAAGAAAGGAGATTTTCAGAGATTTCGTTTGTGACAATTAAAAAGCAAAACGGGGAAGACAGCTGTGTCTGAGGGAAGACTGGCATGTGTTGTTGTCTCCGGCAAGGACAGGTGCCAGCGGGAGCAAAGAGAAGCGTCTGTTCATTTAGAAGCTCAGGATGTCATGGCTGGAAGCAAGCCAAGGCGAGCAGCGGCCTCTATTGAACAGAGGAGACCGAGGACCCGAGAAAGGTGCCTTGCCCCAGGTCTCACAGCCGGTCAAGTGCAGAACGAGGTAGAAGTCCTGATGAAGCTGGGGCTTTGCACCACCTCACTTAGGCCAGGAACTCCCCTTCCCTGTGCCTCAGTGTCCTCAGCTATGACATGATGGGGGGAGGGGGGCTGTCTAAGCCCCAAGGCCCCTCTGGCAGCGATTCCATAAGAAGGCACTGTGCCCAGGCCAAGGATGAGACATACACAGGGGGAGACCAGGAACATCCACAAGCAAAACAAAGGGCAAGTGATAGGACACAGACAATAGACCCAAGAGGCAGATGAGAAAGGCAGCGTGCAGACTAGGATGAGCACACGTGAGAAAAAAGCCTTGGATAGGCTTTTCATTTCTCTGTTTCACTTATTGTTAAAACACAAAAAGAAATTTTAAAAAAGGAGAACAACCTCACCTCACTCATAACCTACAGTCCTTGTACAAGCACCTCCTCTCATTCCCCCTGTTCTCCACACATTTGAGCGCTGCAGTCTGGACGATGTGCCCCCAGAATGCCACAGGGAGAGCATGGTACCCCCTCAGCCCTCCCCACCCCGGTGCTGGCGGCTTCAGCATTGGTCCTAGACCCAGGTGCACTCTGTTCACTCCCAGGGCAGAAACGATGGGGATGAAGGAGGCTGAAGTGCACAGTCAGCATGACCTTAACACTCCAAGGACAGAGGACTGAGCACCAGAAGATTTCCACAGATTCTCCCTTCTAGGTTGGAAAGGAAGAGAGGTGAGGAGGTGGTAAAGGAGTGCCCTGGGCTATGAGACCAATTCAGAACGACTTCAAGGAAGCACTAGAATGTGGAGCAGCTGAGAACATAAGACAGAGCAACTCAAATCCCAGTTTACTTATCTGTAAAATGGGGCTCACAATACCACTTACCTCTTAGGGTGGTTGGGAGAGTTCAATGAGATGATGCATGGCAAGGTATCTGGCATATAGTCAGCACGCAGTAAATGCTAGCTATTTTAAAGCTGGATTTTCAAGAGCAGAGAGGAGGAAGTCAGTTAAGATCTAGGAGTCCCAGGAGAAGGGGTCTAGAAACTCAATTTAGAGAGAATGGCTTGAGTACTTCAGGGCGTGGGAACCTAGTGGCAGAGCCCCTGGTATGGCAAGCAGCAACGGATATACTACCTTGCAGTTGTTTGGGGTCATTGAGCCACACCCTTCACGGAGAGGGTTCATTCCGTCTTTGGATGGCGGGCAATGGGCATGGACGAGGAGGAGGAAGCAGTCTCAGATGTTTCTATTCAAACCCAGCCCAGGAAAGATAGCGTGTTTAGCTGGAAAGAGCCCAATATCAGAGAGAGAAAGCGGCTCTCAGAACTAAGGAACTAATTGGGGGGAGAGACCAGAGAAGCTAATGGCCCAGATGAATGCCAATCGAGCAGGGCCACGGCTGGGAAAAGAGCTTTTCTAGACGTCAGGGCAGGAGAGGAAATGATTTCTCCCTGCACAAGGCTGTCACAGTGCGGGCTGGGATGAGATTAAGAGCAGAGGCACCTTTATCAGGAAAATCTTCTTGCCAGTTTGACTGTGTTCTCCTAAGAGAAGGAGGCCGTTTAACCCCTCAGGGAGAGGTTTATGGTCTGGCCCTGACGCCTGCCCTGCCTGTGGAGGGCTCCCCAAGCTGGGATTTCTGGGGCTTCTTCCCAAAGCCAGTGTGTCCTGCAGTGTCCCTTTCTCCTAAACACTTTTGAAACCCACAGACGTGGGAAATAGCAGGGCCATTCTCATACTGTAAGCTGTGAGTAGTTTCTACTGCAGCAAGGAAGACAGAAGCTAGACATTAGGAAGGACTTCGAGTAGGAAAGGTGAAGATAAGGAAGGTAACTGTAGGGAAACAGATAGGAATCTTGCTACATGGGAACTTAATGAATGTCCAGAGCTATACCCTACGCTACAGGTAATTCTGCCATTTCTGTCTCTTGTGTCCTGTTTTGGCAAGCACACACCTGACTGCCATAAGCACCTGTGGGCCATCCGAGACCCTTTCCCCTGGCACGTAGTGAAATTGAGCCTGTGAGGAGCTGGAAGGATATCCTTCCCTGGAAATGGCTCAGGGCCAAAGAAACATCTACTCTGGGGTGAGGTAGGACTGATCTGGGTTGCACAGGAGGAGGGTGAAGTGAAGGGACTTTAGGTCTCATGCCCTGCCTCTGGGTTGGGCTGTATGCACACATGATTTGTGTAGGTCAGCATCACAGGGTTCTATGACAGATTCAAGAAGGACAAGACCAGGTCTTTGATCTCCAGGGAGCAATTGCCCGTGAGCCAGGAGGTGGGGAAGCACAACTGGCCCAGATTAGGGTAGGAAACCTACCTTTACTGAGCATCAAATTGGTACCAGAGGCTTAATGGACATTATTTTGCTAACTCTCCCAGCAAAATCATGTGGCAAGCATCTTACCTTCACACATGAGGAAACAGGCTCCGAGAAGTTAAGGAACTAGCCCAATGCCACACCGATAGGGAGTGGCCAGGTTTTAACCACAGTGGGTCTGTCTGGTTCTCAGTCTCATCTCGTTACACTCTGCTGCCTCTCAGCCCTTACTGCCTTCTGGTGAGCTCCTCTTGGCATCATCTCTAGCTCAGAGCTCCAGTAATTACACCATAGAGAAAAGTCCAGTACTTCTCCATTTAAAGAATTCTAGCACAAAACACCAAGAACATAAAAAATGATAGTTCAAGTTAAAGGACTGTTTTTTATTCTGAAATTACATCCTTCCTACTTTTCATATTCTTTTATAATATATATAATATTACTAGAGGCCTGGTGCATGGATTTGTGCACCGGTGGGGTCCCTCAGCCTGGCCTGTGGGGATCAGGCCGAAACCGGCTCTCCGACATCCCCCCAGGGGTCCCGGATTGTGAGAGGGCACAGGCCAGGCTGAGGCACCCCACCGGTGCACAATCAATTGGGGCAGGGGAGGGACTGTGGAAGAGCTCCAGGGCATGTCCAGCCTGTCTTGCCCAGTCTCACCCAGTCTCGCCCAGTCTTGCCCAGTCCTGATCAGCTGGATTCCAGCAGCAAGCTAACCTACCAGTTGGAGCATCTGCCCCCTGGTGGTCAGTGCACATCATAGCGACTGGTCGAACAGTCCACCGGTTGGAGGGACAATTAGCCTATTAGGCTTTTATATATATAGATAGGAAAATTAAAGAGCACTTTTAACAATTTCTCATATTTAGCAAAATAGCATGTTGGAAATCCTAAAAAGAAAAAAGATAGTTACTACTTACTGAGTGCTTGACATATATCACTACCTAATTCTTTCATAGAATGGAAAATGAGGCACAAGGAGGTTAAGCAACATGCCCAAGGCCACACGGTAGGTGAAAGGCAGAGCCAGCATTCAGACCCAGGCAGCCCGGCCCCGAGCCCACACTTGGAGCTGCCATAGTACTGCCCCTGATCATGAGTTGGCCAGCACTGCCCGGAGCCTCATGTGCTCCCTCCTTGCAGGGACCCCTGAGGCTCTCACACCCTGGACCCAGCTCCCAGATGCTAAACAGCTGATGTCTCTCTTTAGCACACCTCTCCCAGCCTCACCCGTGTGGCTCCCGACAGTCACCATGGTCCATTTGGAGATCATTACACACCCAGGCCACAAAGGGACAGCAGGGGGGTGGGTCCTAAAGGGACAAGTCCATTTTCTTTCCTGAAAGTCTTCCTTGCTGAAGTAATGGGCACACCCAGCTGCAGTCAGACCCGGGCCATCTCTGCAGTCCTGCCACCACAAGGAGGGGCTTCCTGACCCCTTAGGGTCTGCAAGACCAGGAGTGCTCCTGAGCCTCCCACCCAGCACACTGTGCACACGTGTGCTCCTGCCAAGCAGCCACCATGCTTACACAGAGACAGAAGGGACTCTGCCCCGAAGGGAAAGCTGGGAAATGATGAACATGGATGCAGGACAGGGATCCCTCTGAGGAGGGAGGAGGAACACACGGGCGTTAAGGCTTCTGATGGGTGATTTCTCGAGCTGGGTGCAGGTGTATATTTTCTTTTATACCTCATGTATGTTCTTCATATTCGCATTATACACTAGTTCATAGTAAAAGAAAAAATGAAATGAAAACCAGAGTTCACTGGGCTGTAACTATTAGGTCAGTGGTTCTCAACCTTCCTAATGCCGCGACCCTTTAATACAGTTCCTCGTGTTGTGGTGACCCCCAACCATAAAGTTATTTTTGTTGCTACTTCATAACTGTAATTTTGCTACTGTTATGAATCGTAATGTAAATATCTGATATGCAGGATGTATTTTCATTGTTATAAATTGAACATAATTAAAGCATAGTGATTAACCACAAAAACAATATGTAGTTATATATGTGTTTTCCGATGATTTTAGGCGACCCCTGTGAAAGGGTTGTTCGACCCCCAGGTTGAGAACCGCTGTATTAGGTGCTGCCTGTACCAGTTGTTGCTAACTTAGGTCATGTGTCCCCGGAGAGTTTGAAGGGGAGCCGTTCTGGAGCTTCAAGGTTGGTGAGATGAGAACGTTGGGAGGAGGAAATATCCCATCTTAGGGGTAATCACATAGCACACATAAAAGTGCACCAGGTACACTCGGTGCACACTGAGCCTGTCTGCCCGGGTGAGAGAAGCACGCATTTGTGAAACTGTGTTGTGTGTGTGTATGTGTGTGTGTGTGTGTGTGTGTGTGTGTGTGTGTGTGTAGGGGGCAGGGAACAGGGAGGGTGTCCTTAGAGCTTGATTTTGCTACCAGACCCATGCCTATTTGTGAGAAAATAAAATACTCAAAAATATGAGGTTTCCGGGGGCAATAAGATGGCATTAGTCAGCGTGACCAGCTGGGGCGCCTGTGAGGGCGCTGTCCTGAGGAAGCTTCTAGATAAGGCCTCTCTGGGGCGTGCCAGGTTCTGACATGCCCAGGGGCTAATGTTCCACTGTGGGGCGAGCTAAGCAGGGGTGCTTCCACATTGGACGTCTGGGCACAGGCTGCCCACCTGGAGTGAGCCCCTTGGTATTGTGGGCCTGGGTGTGGGGCAGGCACAAGCTCAGGGAAGTGCTAAGATCCCTTTGACAGAAAGCCCTACAGACAAACCAGACTGGCCAGCGCCTTCTGGAACAACCGTGAGACCAAAGGCGGGAGTCTCCAAGGAGCCGACAGGAGAGAGAATAACTTACTCTCTCAGGGCCCTTGGGAGGCGGGAGGGAGACTCTTCTGTCAAAACCGATGAAGTCAGGGCAGCGTCTGCAAGTGGATGAGCCCAGAAAGCCACAGCTGCCCTCCTCTAGGGGTTTCTATTCTGAGACCTGGCTTTCAGCTCAAATAATGGAGGTCACGGAGCCAAGGCCGGAGGAGGTGCTGATGTGGATTAAATGACGTAGGGAGGCAGGGGGAGGCTGGTGCTGTGTCCTTGGATGTGGAGGGCTGACTGGTGGGCGTAACAGGGAAGGTGCGTGTGGGCCCTGGGCCAGTGCAGAGGAAGGGGAGAGGGAGGAGGCTGGCCCTCCTTCCTTCCAGATGTCACAGCAACTTGCTTGAACTGCCCATTTCATGGTGAGGAAAGAGGTCCAGAGAGAAGACGGTACCTAAGGTTATGCGAACGCTGCGGAGCGGAGGTGACCGGACCCCGACTCCCAGTGCTCTCTCCACCACCTCGAGCAACATTTCCAGCCTGTGCTTTGAAGCAGCCCAGAGTGAATTTGTTTTTAACACTGGCCCTCGGTTCACCTCAACCCTCCCCAGTACCACCTGAACCTCGAAGGGTACCTGGCTTCCCTTGTTCCCTTATTCTGACCACCTATGATCACTTAATTGATTCGGACAAAGGAGAGAAAGTCGTGTTTTAGTAAAGGCTAAAAAATCTCAAGATGTGAGGCATGTTACTAGCTTTTTGTCTGGAAAATGCCTTGTTTCTTCATCCCGGAAGAGCTTTAAGAGGAGCTGGCCGAGTCTGGGATAATCTAGTGTGGGGGAATCTTCCAGCCTGAGGAGGCCTGTGGCCTTCAAAACACCATAGCAAGTAATTACTGTTCTAGCCACTGCGCCCATGGGAAAGCAGCCCACATCCTGCCCACCACCATCAGTACCAACAAGCCTCAGAACTGGGCCTATAGTCCTCCTCATTCCTTTCTCCACCTTCGTGCCCAGGGCCACCACCACCCAAGCCAGCCTCTGGTATGGAAGCCTGAGGCTGGGCGCCCCCGCCCCTGACACCTTCTCTCCAAGCAGAGCCCAGACCCTCTCCTCGCCCTCACACAGCCCTTCAGTTCCGGCCCCTCCAGCTCCTCGCAGGGACTCAGCTTCCTGGCAGATGCCCTCCTTCTCCCTCATTCCTCTGACAGAAAGGCTCCATTTCCCCTGGTGGCCCACATGCCAATCTAGGAAGTCATTTCCCTTCATCACTCTTTTGGAAGAGAGATATTTACATCCCCATGTTGCAAATGAGAAAACTGCAGAGCAGAAAAGGAAGGTATCTTGCACAAGGTCACCCAGTCAGTAAGTTGCAGAGCCAGGGGCCTCCTGCCACTCAAGTTTTCTTACTTGTGAACGAGGATTCCCTCAGGGTTGAGGACAACAGTGGCCTGTGTCTGAAAGCTCTGTGGTGTGTGGTACAAACATTTTCTTTGTATGGGCAGAGCTGCCTGCAGCCCTTGGCACTGTCCTCAGCATATGGAAGATCATCCATGATCATCTCTTCAGAATAGTGTTTTTAGCCTGGGTCCACGGAGTCTGCAAGGCCTCTGATCGTGGAGGTAAAATTTGGCATGTATGAAATAATGTGCACTTTTCTGGGAAGAGAGCCCAGAGTACTTACCAAAGGTATGTGAACCCAAAAATGTTCACAGATCTGGGGGTAGAGAGACCAGGGTAATCCTGCTGTTGAGGAAAAGGAAGGAAATGAAAAGCTCGGTATCCGTCACTGACTGGGTTCTTCAGGAAGCCGACTCTGAGCTCAGGGTGCCGAATGATTACTAGGGGATGCACTTGGGATCAACACCCATGGAAGGGCGGGGAGGAACACAGCGTGGGGCAAAGGGAGAAGGCAAATGCAACGGAGGTGCAACAGAAGACGTGGCCAATCCTCCGCGAGCTCTGGAACAAGAACAACCTATCAACTTACTCCATGTTGGGTCGCAATGGCTGAGCCTTTATATCACCACCTCAATTAGTCATTAAAGGCAGACAGCCCTGGACGTGACTTTGGGCCAAGTAGCTCTCTGTAGCTGAGACAGTCCTGAAGTAGCAGATGGGGCTGACTACTGAAGGCAGGCTCCAGCAGCACTCCCAAAGCCGAACAGGAAGTCACTTCTATTTGTTCATTTATTTTGTTCTTTAGATTTCATTCTTTTTTTTGTAGCTGAGTAAGGAAGTCATTCTTTGAAGGAGGGTCTGGGTGGTGCATCACCAAACCCAACCCAGTAGCTCTGCCCTTGGGAAAGTACTACAGATTAAATGATATTCATCCACCCACATATCATCCATCCTTTCATTTAACATTTATTAAGCATGCTTCATGAGCCAGCCCACTGTGATAAGCACCTGTGAGAAAAAGATGTGTATGGCACAGTCTAGTGGAGGAGAAAGACAGGCACTTCATTGAAAAATTAGAGTGTGAAGTGGTTGTTGCTGGAATAGAGGCAAGTGCCTAGAATTATTAGAACACACTAGAGGGTGGATGGATTCTTTCTGGGGGCAATGAATGAGTCGGAGTCAAAGAAAGGAGTAGATGGAAGGGTAAGAGCATGAAGAGGAGAAGGCATTTCAAGCAGAAGGAAGTCATGTGAGGGGCATGGTGGTCTGAGAGGGCTTGGCAGATTTGGGGAGAGTTTCAGTGTGGACAGAGTGGTTAGTCACTCAGTGGAGATAAGGCTGGAAAGGGAGGTTGTGATAAGATCATGAATGCTCCTGAGTGCCGCACAGGTGGACTTTATCCCAGCAGTACTGCACTGGAAAGTCTCAGATGGGTTTTGAACAGAGAATTGATATCAAAGCATCTGCATTGTAGGAAGTCAACTATGGTAGCAGACATGATAGATAGGCTGGAGTGGTCACTGGAGCCCCAGGGCAGTTGCATATGCGCTAGGACTAGCGTGCTCAGCAGGCACCCAGCATCCTTCTGAACACGAGCTGGCTTTCCACATGAGTGGCCCTTCCTGGGTTCAGCTCCAACGTACATATTTTTCTGAGCAACTCTTGTTTTCTCAGTTTCTCAAAGACTTTCATTGCCCACACTCAAATCCGATGTTCTCATGCATAGAATAACCTCCATGGATAGTCTGGACTCCTGTATATGTATCAGGCTAATATCATGTGGGCACAACCAAAGCCTTCTAAGAACCTCTCACTTTGGTGCCATTCACATTCTACTTTTCACCTTCTCAAATGGGTGCCTTCGCCCAGGGAAGACTCTTGTGACTAGCATCCCCCATATGTCAGCAGTGACCTTAAGTGTCCCCAGGCTAGTGGGCTGCCATTCAAAGATTCTGTTTCTGGAGATGGACATGGAGCCCAAGACAGCTATGATCACCAGGATCATCCTCCAGCAGCTCAAGGGAGGGGCTGCAAGAAGCTATGCAGGTCACAGAGTAAATTCCAAATGATAATTGTTCAAGTGCCAGATTGCCTGGAATCTGACCCATTGGGATGGCAGCTTCATGATGTGAGATCAGCCCAGCAAACTCTGGAAGCTTAAGGGACACACAGACTGGGTCTTGGGAGGAATGATGTTCCAGGAGCTGGAACAATGGGCTACCAATTCCATAAGAGACTATGGATTGAAGGATAGTCCTTCCAGCTATGACAGCCTAAGATTAAGATTAAAACCTCTTTCCTTGTACTATTTTTATAGGTGGAGTGCAGAGAGGGAAATAGAGGCTGGGAACATTCTACTGATGCTCAGTCTTTAAATAGAGGTACTGAACACTCAGGCCTCCACTGCTCTTTGATAAAGTGACCAAAACACAAATCCACACAATAGGCACTGGGCAAATGCCCCCCTAGGGGATGCCCACACTGTGGTGGCTACAGTTAAAGGGATGACCTATAGGTGGTGAATACAGACAGATTCCTCAGAGGCCATGGGGTTTCTATGGGTCCCATGACTTGGTGACATTCCAGAGCAAGGCCCTTCACTATGTTGTTGCTCCCATGGATGGAGAACAGAGGTGGGAGGAAGCCTCAAGGAAGCCAGCCCATCTTCAGTCATCTCCCTAAACACCCTGGGAGTTAGTCTGGAGGGCTGGGAAAGGCCAGGAGGTGTGATAAAAAACACACGAATTCTATTGTTTCTGTTTCATGAAAGTTGACAGGTAGACTAAATGTTGAGAACCCTTTCCACTTAGGAATTCTCATGCTATTTTTCTGGGATTCTTTTGAGATTCCATGCTGGAGGGTTCCAGCTCAGAATACAACTACCACTGCCATTACCACTTATCAAGGACTACTGTGTGCCAGGCACTGTACTAGGTGCCTTGCAAACTATATTTATTTCTCACAGAAATCTTGATGCCCATTTTGTAGATGAGGAGGTTAGATAACTTGCTCAAGGTCATGTAGTAAGTAGCAGACCAGGGTTCTACCCCAGGTCTTCATGAAATCAAAGCCAATGTTCTTTGCCTTCCATTATATAACCTTAAACTTTGCCATACATACTGATGACAGCAGTCCTGGGTTTCCATACTCACCTTCTACCACACAAGCCTGTGGAGAAGTTTAAGGAAGGAAGGCAAGGACAGGGTCCTCTTTCTACACTCTTAGTCATATACCTGTGAGGAACACAGTCTCTTAGGTCCCTGTGCACATAGGTGGGAGTTGGTTCTACCAGCTAGAGAGCCTGGAACCTTAGAATTGGTGGGCCTGGCTGGACAGGTCTCGGCACTGCAACCCAAGCTCCCAAATGTCTGAGCTGGAAGGTCCTGAGAGAGGAGTAAACTCCCCTCATGTGACTGGTGAAGAAACTGACCCAGGAGGAGGACATGAATTACTCAAAGCCTCACAGCTATTTAGAAACATTGTGTGTACACGAGTTTGTGTGTGTGTACGCACACACATGAGTGCACGCACACACATGAGTGCACGCATGCACACACACATGCATCTGTGCACATGTGTATGTGCTGGAGATGGCAGTGGGGGCAGCCTAACTCCTAGGCCCTGTGAATGAGTTCAGGTGAGAAGGCCTCAGAGCCCTTGTCTATATCCAGAGGGGTGGCCCACACCGAAGGCTATTTCAAAATTTTGTTTTGTTTTAACATAAGTCGTTTATTTGGGGCAAGGTAACTTTATAATGTGTCAATAGGAGAGTTGGGAATGAGACACAGAAAAGAAGGAAACAAATTCATTAAATGATTAGATCATTGCTTTGGCCAACCAGAGCTCCATTGCACTGGGCACTTTGGGGAGATGGCATGGAATGCGCCTCAGAGTTGGTTAGCCCAAGGGAGGAGGAAGCTGGTATATTTATCTACCAGCCCCTAGTGTTGCTGGTTGAGGCCTGCTATTGAGTGGCATCAACTCCGCAGAACCTCTTGCCAAGCACACTCTAGCAATCAGACAAAACAAAGGGCTAGTTTTAAAGATATCTGTAGCCCTGCGTAGCCACCAGTCTCTAAAGAGTTGAAACCTTTTGGGGTGGAGAGACCTTGGCTGTCAGTTCCAAGGACAGTCGTGGGGGAGATGGATGTTGGTAGAGGAGATGGAGGAGACTGAATGTTGCCCTCCAGAACCTGGAGGCAGGCTGTGCTCACAGAGGGAAAGGGCTGTTTCCATGTGCCCTGAAGGAAGAACGGGCATATACTTTAAGCAAGAGGAGTTGAAGTCAGAGCTTTAAAAGAACCTCCTGGTGATACTAATTAAAAAGAAAACCGTATCAGATATCTAGAGCTCATCCAACTGTGTAGCTTCATTGGTGGCCCACAAGAATTGACAGAGCAAAGGAATGCACAGTAGCAAAGAAGGGTACCTTAGGGAGTTTGAGGTTCCTGGTTCCAGGGCAGGCCAATGAGCTCTCCTTTATCTGGGGGATGCTGAGAGGACAGATGGAGGTTTAGTGAAGAGAGGCTTCTTCACTCTGCCCCTGGTTATTCTTAGCACCAGGAGGCTCCAACACTGGGTGGAGGCAACAGGAAGAGGTCTCCTCTCTGGTACGATTTGGGGCATTTTAGATGGAGGCAAAGCCATGGAGGAAATAAGCAAGTCCTGATGTTGCCTAGCTCTCTAATTAGGCTCATGCCACCTCCCTGGGCCCCTGCTCCTCATCTGTGAAAAAGGGAGACTGGAAGAGTGAACTAGATGACCTGAGGGTCCCATTCAGTCCTGGCCTTCTGTCACTGTCCACTGCAGAGGTCATCCTCTGGTCCTTGGATTCTCTTTAATTCTATAATCAGCAAATATTTATTGAGCACTCATCCTTTGCCCAGAACTAAGTGCGGGAAGAGAACCAGGTGGAATATAGGTCCTGGCCTGTGGGAAGGGACAGATGGGGAAAACAGGAGTTGATGTTTATTGAACACTTACTCTGCCAGGAACTGTGCTAAACACCTTTCATATACTGACTCCTTTACACCCACCCCCAATAACTCAGTAAGCTAGGTACTAGTATCTCCACTACACAGATAAGAAAAAGCAACTTGACCAAAGCCACACAGTGGAAGAGCTTGGATTTGAGCCCATACTGTGAGCCATGATACCTCTCCTCCTCTGTGAAATAGACACTGACTCTCTAAGCACAGCTCCTAGTATTCCAGCAGATAGGGCAGTGAAAGCTGGAGTCACCTGGGAAGGCTTCATGCAGGAGGTGACTTAGCACTGGGCCTTGAGGGAAGGGAAGAACGTGGAGGCTGACTGGGGAAGGGAGAAACCTAACTGCATTAACACTCCAGGGCAGGCTGGGGTGTGGCTGTCCAGCTAGCAGGTGTCTTCTTATAGTGGGCAGGCAGGCAGCAGCTACAGCTCAGCCTGTTTGGTGGCTTCACGGGAGAAGAGGAGGGACCCAGAGAACAGATGCTTCCCAAACCCAGCAGGGCAAGAACCCTCCTCTTCACAGATACAGCCCAGAAAAGCTGGCACCCACCTGCCCTGAAGGGGCTTTTGCCCTAGCCAGGCCTGTAAGCATGACTCCTTCCCCAGACTCGTTTTGGACAAAAGAGGGAGTTGGTCCAGTGTGGGCCAGCTTTCTCCTCACTATCTAAGCCAAGTATCTGATAACTATGATAGCTAACACTTACACAACAATTACCATGAACCAAGCACTGTTTTAAGAATTTTAACTAACTTAAGCCTTCCAACATTCCTATGAAGTAGATACCATTATTATGCCCATTTTATAGATGGGGAAATAGGTACAGTGAGGTTAAGTAATCTGCTCAGAGACCCACTAGCTACTAAGAGGCAGAGCCCACATTTTAACCCAGGCAATCTACTCTTTGCCACGCTGCGCTACTGCTCCTAAGTAGAGGTTCATGAGCTCTGGCCATAGCTGCTTCTTTCCTCGATGTGGGACACCCTCCTCAAGTTTAGGTCCTCCTCCTTGCCTGGGGCTATTCCCTGCCAAGATAGCCCCTCCCCAGAGGGGACTGCAGGAGACATCTCCACCAGCCCTCACCACTAGAAAGGCCCATTGCTGCCAGACTGCCCAGGTTCTCCCCCCACCCCTGCACCCACATGCACCCTGTCCCACTCTCCGCCAACCGAGCACCGTTGCCTTTTGTTCACAGTGACGGCTCCTGTGCCCAGGCCAGTGGGGGCATGGAGGACTCCGTGGTGGCAGCCGGCAGACCCAGTGCCCATGCCCCGAAGGCTCAAGCCCAGGAGCTGCAGGAGGAGGAGGAGAGGCCAGGGGCGGGGGGTGCCTCCCCAAGGGCTGGCCCCCACCGCGGGGCCTCCCCTGGCCGGCAGCAGCCTGCCCTGGCGACAGCGCTCTGCTCCCACGCCCCTGCTGCCTCCGATTACGAACTCTCCCTTGACCTAAAGAATAAACAGGTACCCAGGGCCTCTAAGGGGGGTGGGAAGGGTGGTGAAGGGGCCCTGCCTTTGGGAGCTGTCCAGGGTACCAGGGATCTCCCCATCTGGGCCCACCTTTGCTGCAACTGCATCTTTTTTGCCACGAGTTCTCTCAAAAAGAGCTAAGTAATCTGCCCTTCCCCGCAGCCCAGTCTCCAATGTAACCAGCCTCCACATGGTAGGGTCACACCCTTGCAATGCCAGGCCCTTAGGCAGTGTGTCCAGGGCTCTGCTCCTCTCACCATATGGAGGAAGCCTAAACTGCCCCACACAGCATTAGGCAAGTGCCCTATTGTTCTCTGGGGAAGCCCCACCTCCACTCACTACTTAGAAGAGATAGCCCAGCTTATATGCCCACTCAAAGGGCAATCCCATGCCTAGGCACACACAGGCTCAAATGAAGTTCAAAGACAGTGGTCTCCTGGTAGAGTGAGGATTCCCAAGGTAAACCCAGGTTGGGGGAAGTCCACAGCTTCCCTGCTAGAGAACAAGTCCCTTTGAGGAATTCTAGGCCTTATCTTCTGTTCTGTGAAGCAGGAGGAGAAAGTCATCAGTTATGGGGTCCCAGCTGAACCCCTAAATGATAATGCCACAGTTTTTATTGGTGGACAATTAAGAGACCTGAAGGGAGATCTATAAGTATGTGTGTATGTACGTATGTGTGTGTGTGTGTGTGTATGTGTGTCCATATGCACACGTGTATGAATGTGCTTAGAGAAAGACATTATGACTTGATGTTGCTATGCCTTGTTCTTGCTCTAGTAATGCTGTGACTTCAGGAATGCCAGTTAAGCACTCTGGGTATTGGTTTCTCATCAGCAAAATTGGGAATCAGATCTTGAATCATCTCCAAGGTCCCTTTTGCTCTGAAATGAGTAGGTCCTAAAGAACCAATCTTTAATACAGTGGACAAGGTGAGTCTCAGGAAAGGAAGCTAATAGAAAGGTCAATAAAACCGAATCAAGCGAAACCAACCTATGTCTTTCTTTAGGCATCAGTGCAAAGCTATTGTCCTGGACCGGGGCCAGCTGCAGTTCGGTGCACCTGGCTCTCAAATGGTATTTGATAAAATCTCTTATTATAGCTATGCAGACATGATAGAAAGTAGATTAGATCACAATATAATCAGGTGGGTTGTTCTCAAACAGAATTCTCAAAACCGTTTATTTTCCATCAGTGCCAATTCCAAGGTGAGTGGGGCGCTATCCTTGGTCCTGTCTGGTTCAATCATTGTAACGAGGCAGAACTTTCTGATGACACAGCTAATAGGGGACAGCTAATACCTTGATGATAGAATCCAGGATAGAAAGATGGTTTATGTGAAATAAGTCAAATTAAATAGAAAAAAATCGAAAGTTCTGCTCTTCGCTTTGTAAAGCCCACAGCACTAGTATAAGATGGGCAGGCTTGGTCCTAGAGAAAGGCCTTAGGGCTTCAGTTCACTGAAAGCTTAAGATGAGTCAACAGATGGTGAAGCAGCTGCCAAAGAAGTGAGCACAGCAGCCTTCACAGGAGGGTAGGCAAGGCCCCAGAATAGGGAGCAGCCGCGGAGCCCCACAGTGGCTACTGCTTGGGCCTGTCTGGAGCCAGTGCTTGGCTTTGGGGCTTCGTTTAATGGGGAAATGAGAATTCTGTAGGATTCTCCAGTATTGGCTGGAGACATATGGTGAAACTGTAGACATGAAGACAAGCTTTAAGTATGGAAGATCTGGCATGTGATAAAGGGATTAGATGTATTTTCTGTCATTCTAGGCAAAACTAGTGGTACTAATGTATGAAAGCTATAGGAGAGGAAGATTTTAGCTTAATTAACAACTAGAGCTGTTACAAACTCAGAATGTCTTGCTTGTGAGGTAGTGAGCCCGTGCAGTGGCTGGAGCACAGCCCATCGGAACACCACGGGGTGATGGGAGTGGCCAGTTGGCCCGGATGAGGGAGTCCTCTCAATTCCCCGTGACTCTGCTCCTTGGGCACAGAGACCATCTCTTATTCATCTTTTTACCCTCCCCCTAGCATCTAGCAGCATGTCTTAGACATAGTAAGGGCCCACTGAGTGAATATTTTTTAATAACTATGATGTGCAAAGCAACAAGGAAGGAGGGTACGAAAAGAAAAGAAACATGGTCTCTCCACAAAGAGATTACAGTTCAACTTAAGGAGTGTCCAGTTAATAACAGCACAGAAAACTCATGCTTCAGCTTGGGCAGGAGAATTCCTTTAATGCTGATGACGAGGTGGGAGATAGAGTGCACAGGTTCTGATTAGTACCATGGACACATTTTTAAAAATATATTTTTATTGATTTCAGAGAGGAAGGGAGAGGGAGAGATAGAAATATCAATGATGAGAGAGAATCATTGATTGGCTGCTTCCTGCACGCCCCCAACTGGGGATCGAGCCTGCAACCTGGGCATGTGCCCTTGACCAGAATCGAACCTGGGACCCTTTAGTCCACAGTTCGACGCTCTGTCCACTGAGCAAATCCAGCTAGGACCCATGGACACATTTTATAGTGGACATGACATAATTCTAATAGATGGGCTTGCACATTAGGCCAGCAGGAGTGGGGCAGGAAAGGTGAGGGTTAGTAGAGGTGACAGGATCCTCATGCTAGGTGGACCCAGCCCTGGGAAGGAGCTCTCCTCCCCTGGCTCAGGTCTCTCTGGGCCAAGCATATCTGGAGGTAGGAGAAAGGAGCGAAAGGGATTGACAGGCTAGAGCAAAGTGATTAAAAACATGGCACACATTTACTAGAGACTGAACTCTGCTCCTCTCTCTTCTGCAAATGAACTATGTGACCTTGGAAAAGTTCCTTAACTTCTCTGGCCTCATTGCCTCACATCTCTTTGGGGCTTTGTACCTGCTGTTCCCTTTGCCTCCACTGCTGATGCTCCTACTCCCTCCACACTCCTGCACTGGGCCTCCACCACTCCTCCTCTTGCTTTGGGACTCACTTTCCGTGCTCCTTCTCCCCCTGGAAGCTCTCCCTGCCCTCCCGACACTGCACTGGATGCCCCTTCTCAGCGCTCCCATAGCCAGGGGTTCCCTGTCATAGCTGTTCCGCCCTATATCATCGTTTCCTGTTTACTTGACTCCCTCTCAGAAACAGGGCACCTGACTTATATCCCCAGTGCTGGACATGGTGCCCGGATGAAGAAGATCCTGGAAAGATGAAAAGGGGAAAATGATAACTCAGTGACCTGAAGGGGGATGGGGATGGGCATGAAGCCTTCAGCCAGGACCTGACTCTAGTTTTCTTTGAGATCTTGGTTTTAGTATTCTGATCCCATGATTTGCACCAGTCACACAAATCCTATAGTTCTTGGGCTGGAAGGAATCTTGGACAAGCATCATTCCCCCAGGCCCCAAACCTGCCAGCCCTACTCCATCAGCCAGGCTAGAATCCCAGTCACTTTCCGTGGCTCCTCTCTCTCCCCTGCATCTGCTTCAACCCCACACCCCACTGATGCTACCTCTCAACTATTTTCCAAATCCCACCCTCTCCTGCCACCTCCTGCCTCTACTCTAGGCCAGCCCACTACCATCTCTGGCCTGCACCCCTGGACAACCCCCCACAGAGCTCCCTGAAGGCTGTGCCTCTCCCAACCTATCTCCACACTGCAGCTGAGTCCTCCTTATGAAGATCATCGTACTCCCCCCATGGTACTTCCATGGCCCCTCATACATGTAGGGCAAACTCTTCTCCAGGCTCTTCTATCACTCCATGTCCTGGCCCACTCAGGGTTCCAGCCATTCCTGTGTACCTTTCTCTGTCTCCATGCCATCCTTTGCCTTTGGGCCTTCACATATTTTGTTTGCTGGGAATACTCCCCACCTGTCCCCCAGTCACCCTCACCCGGGTGATCTCTCCTCACACTTCAGGTCTCAGCCCTGCTCCCCGAGCCTGGCTGTGTGCTTTCATTGGGTGCCCCACTGCTGGCGCGGCACTGTCTGGTGGCTGTCCCACTCTAGGGCAAGGACTATGTCATCCTCAGGGTTATCACGGAGTTCAGCAGCTTGTGCACTGAACACCTCCAGGGGTGCTATTCACTTCATAGTCTGTGTGAGGAGCAAACACTCCCTAGAGCGGGGCACTAGGTGCTGCCCTGCTCTTTCCCACCATTGTTTTCCTACACTCAGCACAGTCTCTGGTGCCTAGGAAATGCTCAGTATTGGAGGAATACGTGAATGAGGCCTGCCCCAGGCTTCCCACTCTTCCCGCCTCCCAGTACCTTCCCCATAGTCACACAGGGAGCAGGCCCTCCTGCAAGCTTCTCTCGTCCTCTGCTCCCTCTCCCCTCGCTCACTTCCCTCACAATGAACCTTGGAACTACGACCTTGAGGGACATGCAGGTCGCTTTGGGGGGCCTTTTAGGAAAGTGGCTGTGGTGATTTCCAAATTCACTGAGGCTCTCTAGAGAGTTGCATCCTGTTCCTGCCACTGTTGGAGCCCATCTCAGATGTCCGTATCACATAGCTCTCTGTGCTGTCCAACCAGGGCCATGGAGCTGTAGTCAGCGGCATCCATGTCCTGTTCCCCAAATTAGGGTCCTGGATGGGAGCCATGTCTCTTCTGGAAAGCAGCCCCTTCCCCAGTGGGTGCCCTATACCCAAGGCTCAGGGTCTGGCCTCACTATGGGATAACTCTCAAGGGGAGAAGTGCTGGCTTCCAATTCTCTGGGCCTCAGTTTCCTCATTTCATCTTATAACTATGATGTGAAAGGAGGGGTTTACCAGATGTATCTGAGGACCTGCTCACTCTGAAGGTGACAGCTCTACCATGGGAATGAGGGGGGGGGACCCAGGGGACCGGCTGATGGCGAGGCACATCAGGGTTCCCTCCGCTCAATTGCATTCAGTGCAGCTGCTCTGTCCAGGCCTGTGAGAGGCCTGGGGACACCACGATGCAAAAGACACAGTCCCTGTGCTCAGGGAGCCCATAATCTAGTGGTGGGCACTGACATGTAACCAGTACTAGCTGGCATGAAGGGCACTATGTGTTGGGCATAGTACTAGGCATTTCCCATGCAATATGTCCTCAGCTCTGCACCATATCCCAGTGAGTGAGGTACTATTACTCCCCCCATCTAAGAAGAAGACTAAGGCTTAGTGATAGAAAGTAACTTGCCTGAGGATACATCCCAGGTATGGGTCATCCCTCGTGCAGCCACGACTTGAACTTCACAATCTAGGAATTTAACCCAGCACCTGCCACTATTTCCTGTTACAGTGAAGGATAGTTCCGTGGAAGTGGCACCCAGTGCACTGTGGGAGCACCGAAGAGGACAGCAGCCCAGCTGGGGTTCAAAGCAGCTCATCTGAGGGCGTCTGTGACCTAGAAGTAGCTGAGCTGCAGCGCCCACTACCCCTACCGGATTGTAATCAGGGAAGGTCCGCAAGGGTGGCCCTGCTGGTGGACAGGTCTCAGTGCCCTGCCATGTTGAGCATTTCTGTATTTTGGGCAGTGGGCAGGGGGATGAGCACACAGAGAAGACACAGGGGCCACATCCTTCCCAGTCAGGCCGACCTCTCCTGGGCTGCCCCGAGCATCTCCTAGGTTCCTCTGCCCTCCCCCGACTCTGCTCCTCAGCCTCAGTAAGGTTTGCTTTGCCAAGTCCTGCAGGCTTATTCCATGTAATGTCTCAATGTTCTCAATTGAGAAATCTTGGATCAGAGGAAATCCTTGCTCACATCAGAAGAAAGCACCCCCATCCCCATCCCCACCTCCCTCCCCCACGTTCCTCAGCACAGTGGCTCTCTAGCTAGCTGCTTCCTTCCCCACCCTGACTTGGCGGCCATCTCTCAGTAGCAACCTGAAAAGAAGAAGCATGTTCTAATTAACACTGAGAGGCTCATTAGAGAGTCTGAGCCCAGAGCCCCCTCCAATGCTGCTTCTGGCAGAGGCAGAGAGATTGCTCTCTTGGGATGAAGGAAGGCCACAATTACCCATGATTCAAGGGGTTTAGAGGGAAGTGAGCAGAGCTGCTCCTTGGCCCAGAGGCCCCTCCCTCCCACATCTATCTCTCAACTCTCTGGCCTGGCCCTGCTTAAGAATAGGGTTAGGGTGGGTGGCACTGACTTAAGGCACTGTCAAGACCCCAATCCCTATGGGAAGCGCGAGGTGGGGGGCGGTGTGTAGCATTTGACTCCAAGCCCAAACCTGGAAGAGAGCCTGGATTTTTATTTCCCCTGGGACATAAGAGAGAGTTCAGTTTAGTTCATGTCTGCAAACATTTATTAAGTCCCAACCATGGCCCTGGCTCAGCGCTGGGCACCAGGGATGCAGAGACTGTAGGTCCAGTCTGTAGGTGCAGAGAGAGCATTGAGGGTGGGGAAAGGAAGTAGTGGGGAGACATGCAGGCTGGAGGGTGCAGCAGGCACAAAGCTGGAATAAATGGGAGATGGTTGCATTCAATACATTAGAACAAATGGAGAAGAGCCAACAACTGAATTTAAACATGACAGTGAGGGTTGTTCCATGCCAGGCTCTGTGCCGGGTGCAATACATGGGTGAGGCCTCGAATAACATATGCTCTGTTGGAGTTTGGGGGAGAAAAGGAGGGATTGGGCAAATATCACAAAGATTAATGGAAAAAAAACATTCTCCATGGGACCCAAGGCAGAGAGACCTGGTCTATTGGGGGACTGAAAAGGCTTTGTGAATAAGGCACACTGGAGGTAGGTATTAAAGAAAGGAGCCAAGTTTTACCTGGAGGGAAGGGGACAAGAGTAGGATTTGAGGGTGGGGAGAACATTGCTGAGCAAATGCTCAGAGCGAGAGAGCTGAGCAGAGGGGAATTGCTGTGTACATGGACTCCGTGTAGTAGACTCTGAGAGGTAGGCTGGGCCAGATTGTCAGGGGGAAGCATTTATACTTCTTTTGGGCACTGGTCTCAAGCAACAGAAAGCCTGTGTTTATACCTGCTTTTTGAGAGCAGTGATCAGGACAATTGGGTGTAAGGTAGATAGTGGGGATGAGGAGGAAGCAGGGAGGCAGTGAGGAGACTGCTGGAGTGGTCCAGGTGGGGAGTCAAAGAAAGCCCACATGACACCAGTCTGGTGGAAAGGTCAAGGTGATTGCAAAAGATATTGGGAGAGGGTGTGGCTATAGAACTTTGAGGCTGATATATGTGGAGGATGGGGCAAAGGAGGACCCAAGGACAAATGAAAGGTTTCCCAACTGGATGGTATATAGCCAAGGTGCTGTTAGGCAAATAAGGAAGTCATTGAAAGCTGGTTTGGGGAAGGTGGGGAAAGACAATGGCTTTGAATAGGTGGATAGGGGACCCATGGGCTGTTGGAAATGCAGGATGAAGGCTAAGAACAGAGATTTGAGAGTCACTCATAATCATCATTGTCATCATCAGATAGCTACCACTTACTGATCACCTATTATGTGCCATGTGCTATGTGAAATAACTTAAGCCTCACAACAAGCAACAGAGTCAGCAGGATCAGCCTTATTTAACAGCTAAGAAAACTGAGAGACAGAAACATGTCCAAAGTCAACCAGCAGGGAAGAGGTAGATCTGGGACCGAGTATATCCCCTACAGCTTTCTCATCAATCCATTAAAGTAGAGTGAAGTTATGGTAGTGTGGACGAGGTGCTCAGGAAAGAGGTAAGAACAGCCTGCAGAACATCTTTAGAGTTGCCACAAAGGCTCTGCCAGAGATGGTTTCCCTCTTAATTACTTGTTAATTATCAACTACCAGGAGCTTCTCTAATGACTTCCAACATAGAAACATAGAAATCATGGAAAATGTCCAGAAGTGCATAGAAAAATAATTAAAATGTGTCCGGGGAATAGAAGATGGCACATATATGACTTGTAACTAACACGCTTAGGGATTTGGTGGTCAAAATGTAGGATTAAGGAGCTCTATAGAGACAGGAGAGCTGAGGATAGAGTTTCAGGGTGATAAAAATATCAAGAGCTGCAGAAAAGAGGGAGGAGGAAGATTGAGGATGGGCCATTAGATTTAGTCACTAAAGATCATTTTAGAAGACTGGTGGGGGCAGGAGGCAGACTGCAAGGAGCCAGGGCATACAGGGTTGGATCAGCAATTTGGCATCTGCTCACAGAGTGAGGCAGAGGGTGTAGACTGGTTCTCCAAGAGGTTTGGTGGAAATAAAAAGAGATTGAGCTAGTGCCCCAGAGCAGGGGAGCCAAGCAGAATTGTGTTTTAGCCTGGGGAGATCTGGGAGTCTGTAGGCTGGTGGAAAGGGGCAATGGAAGGGTAAGGGTGGGAAATACAAGTAAAAGAGAGCCTAGAGGATGAAGTAAATGCACAAAGGAGGCAAGAGAGGGTGAGATCATCAGTTCTAGGAGAGGAAAGTTGCAGGGCAGATTAGGAGGGTTTTGGAGAGTCACAAAGATAACTTTGGAATTAATTCTTTAATTTATTCAATAAATATTGATTGAAGTCCTACTATGGATTGGGCATTCTCCAAGCATTGGGGATAGAGCAGTGAACATGGCAAGCAAAGTTTCTGCCTTCATGAGGCTTATAATCTAGTGGAGGACTTGATGAAACAGATTCAAGAATTTAAAAATCAGGTTTTCTTCTCTACTTTGATGAAGCGTGGACAGTGGCTGGTAGAAGTCTCCTAGGGCAGTGGTCAGCAAACTCATTAGTCAACAGAGCCAAATATCAACAGTACAACGATTGAAATTTCTTTTGAGAGCCAAATTTTTTAAACTTAAACTATATAGGTAGGTACATTGTTATTAACTTAATTAGGGTACTCCTAAGGCTTAGGAAGAGCCACACTCAAGGGGCCAAAGAGCCGCATGTGGCTTGCGAGCCGCAGTTTGCAGACCACGGTCCTAGGGTCATCCCAGCCAGCCTCCTACCTCCTTGATACCATGCAAGGAGGATGGGACCCCTTTACTGTTTTGGAAGCATTTCAGGCAATGGGATTTCATACTTTCCCTCTATTGTCAATAGCATCTCATAACCTGAAATGAATGCTCTTGAGTGTGGGGTTTCCCTAATGAATAGACCAGGTAGAAAAGAGGTGTAATTTCCACATTGTGTCAGTTTCTCTTGGGGTGCTTGGGGAGGGGTAAGAGGGAGACAGAAATTGAGAGAAGGGGGCAGGTAAGTGGCCAGTTCCCCTCACTCTATACTTCTCCTTGGAGGACTTTCCTGCCTAAGCCAAGGCCAATCTACATTCCAGGCCTCAGGAAACTTGCTAGAGTTCTGCAGGGAGAACAGCTGAGCTACAGTACTCTTTCCTTTCTGGCACGATTTCTGCAAAAGCAGGAACTGAATGCCTGGAAGGCAGGTGTGTCTCTGGAGCTCCTGTGTACATGAGGTCATGCTCAGATCAAGACCCAGTAAGCAACTGTCCAATTGGTATGGTGGCAGAATTCTAAGAGGGTCCCCAGACTCCTACCCCCTTGTGTACACATCCTGCACAACACCCACCACCAGTGTGGGTGGGACTAGAGAATGGAGAGAGAGAGACCACTCCTATCATTAGGTTACCAATCTGTTGGTGCTGAGTTCATCAAAAGGTTAGTCATCCTGGATGGCTTGACCTGATCAGTTGAACCCCTTAAAACAAGGTGAAGCCTCAGAGAGACTCTCTCCTATTGGCCTTGACAGGGCAAACAACCCTGCTGTGAAGAGGGCCCTGTGGCTGAGAACAGCAGGCAGCCTCTAATAATGGAGGCCTCAATCTCAAAATCTCAAGGAGCTGAATTCTTTCAACACAGTGAGCTTGGAAGAGGACTCTGAGCTTACATGAGATTGACACTTTGGCTTCAGCCTGGTGAGATCTTATGGACAGAACCCAGCTGAGCTGTGCCCAGACTACTGACATGCAGAACTGTGAGAAAATAAATGGGTGTTGTAAGCTGCTAAATTAGTGGTAACTTGCTATGTAGCAATAGATAACTAATACACTTAGTATGATTTTTTAAAGAGCATATTGAAGGCCCCTACAATATGAAGATCATGAGGACTGGGAGAGCTTTCTGCCTTCTGGTTAAGCTCTTGTACCTTATAAGATGCAAATACTTCTGGGAGGAGTCATATAGGAAGCCTTTGGGCCATCCAAACCTTAATATGAAGTTTTCCAACTATCTTCAGAGAAGAGGGTTGGATGTGGGAGAGAGACAGGAAAGGGCACTGCCGCTAGGTTTGAGGATAGGTAAGGGCACTGGGTGGTGGGACTAGGAGAGAATCTTGAAGACAGGACTGAGGGCATTCATTTTAGCTGGGACTGTTCCAGAGGATTGGGATTATATCTGTGAGGTCTCCTAGGGCAGGAGGGTGCCTCCACTGGTGCAGCTGTGGGGTACCCACAGGGTGGGAACAGAGAGGACTGCTGGGGTTATGGGGAGGCAATCACGCCAGCTGCAGTCCCTGGCCGGTTGAGTGGAGCAGGAAGTGAGTAGAATGATTCTTCCTATTGAGGAATGAAATTTGGCCTACCTGTACCCCTCCCACCCCTGGTCCTGGGGGACATGGGAGGGATAATGCTGTTCTTGCCGTAAGTTGTTTATCTCAGCCCACCTATCCCGATTCTTAATTCAGGAATGACACTTTATGTATGTGGAGCATATGGTTGTGACTAGGACATAATTTCGGGGCCTCGGGACACTTTCTCACTTTCTAAACTTCCCTAAGGACTGATTGGAGCCCACAGTGCTACCATTTGTCCATCCCCTTAACATAGTCCTTGTCCCTTATTTAAATGCAAAAATCTCCAGGAAGGGGCATGAGTAAATGTTACTGGTCATTCACATCTCAGTGGGAATATCTTTCAAGTCCTTTTCTGAGAAATTCTGATAAGAAAGAAGTAAGAGCATAACCTAAGGGGTAGAAAAGACCGTAGACTGGGGTCGGAGCTGAGAGGATGTAAGTAAAGTAGGACAGATTGGCCCCTTGGCAGACATTTTCCTGGGTTCAGATCTACCCAGACGAGGCTGTGTGCCCCCACCAGCAGCCCCACCAAGCCGGGCCCTCGTGGTACAGCTCCCACTGATGAGCACAGAGGTGACGGGAATTGTAAAGCAGGGCAGCCTGGAGGGCCTCCCACTCTTGAGACAGCCATCCATCCTCCATCCTCCACCCATCCATCAACCTTGTAATTAAAGTAACATTTATTCAGCACCTACTATGTGCCAGCCCTTGGGCTGAGTACTGGGAACACAGAGATAATCAAACCCCAATCCCAACCCTTATGATGCCCGAGGGACTGCCCCAATGCAATGACAGGAATGCTGAGAGGGAGGGCAGAGAACAAGGGTAGCAGCAAATTTTTAAAGCATTTCTGTTTAATTTTTAAAAATTATTTTTAAATGTGCACTAAAGTAGAAAGAATAAACTGCCTTACAACCATCACCCAGCTTCAACAATTTTTATTAATATTGTTTCATCTAACCCTTCCACTTT
This sequence comes from Myotis lucifugus, assembly GCF_000147115.1. NCBI lineage: Eukaryota > Metazoa > Chordata > Mammalia > Chiroptera > Vespertilionidae > Myotis > Myotis lucifugus. The sequence goes on along the minus strand of NW_005871146.1, from coordinate 4,428,797 downwards.
TTTGATGGAGTATTTTAATACAAATTCAAGATATTATGCATTTCACCCATGAATACTTCCATATGCATCTCTGATAGGAACATTTTATTTTGTTAATCCTCACCCAAGGATATTTTTCCATTTATTTTTTCTTTCTTTAGAGAGAGAGAGTGGAAGGGAAGGGAAGGAGAGAGGGAGAGAGCAAGAGGGAGAGGGAGAGCGAGAGTGAGAGAGAGAGAAAGAGGTCGACATGAGAGAGACACATCAATTGGTTGCCTCCCGCATGCACCCGACCCCGTGGGGGATCTAACCCACGACCCTAGCAGGTGGAGGAGTAACACTGGCCAGGGCTGATAGGAACATTTTAAAATCACCCCCAAACCGGCAATATCTTACTACAATCAGCAATGCCTCTCCCCCCTGCCTGAGACCTTACCAAGCCCTGGAACCCATTCCTACATCCTGAGGGTCTTGCCAAGGACCTGGTATCTCCTGCTGACACGCTAGTTTTCAGACCTGAGCCCCTCAGTGTCCCCCCAGTTGTGCAGTCTGGGTCCCTGCAAAGCCTAGCCAGGCGACTCCCTGCATTGATGGACAGCCATCAGCCCCATCTTTTGGAAGGGCTGTAACACCCCTTCCCTAACCGTGCTCTTCCTCCTCTCTGTCCTTGCAGATTGAAATGCTAGAACACAAATACGGGGGCCACCTGGTATCCCGGCGCGCCGCTTGCACCATCCAAACCGCCTTTCGCCAGTACCAGCTCAGCAAGAACTTTGAGAAGATCCGCAACTCGCTCCTGGAGAGCCGCCTGCCGCGGCGTATCTCCCTGCGCAAGGTGCGCGCCCCCACCGCGGAGAGCCTGGCGGCCGAGAAGGCGCTCATGGAGGGCTACGGCTTCTTGGGGCTGCCGCTGGTGCGCTCGCCCTCCCTGCCGCCCACCTTCGCGGGCACGCTCACCGAGCTGGAGGACTCCTTCACCGAGCAGGTGCAGTCCCTGGCCAAGTCCATCGACGACGCCCTCAGCACCTGGAGCCTCAAAACCATGTGCTCCCTGCAGGAGAGCGGCGCCTACCAGATCCACCAAGCCCTGCACGCGGGCGCGGGGCAGCCCGGCCGGGAGGCGGAGATACGGGAGCAGGAGAGCGCCTGCCCGGGGCCCGAGGAAGAGGCCGCCGAGGCCGCGGGCCTGCCCCAGGGCCACAGCAGCACCCTGATGATGGCTTTCCGGGACGTCACGGTGCAGATCGCCAACCAGAACATCTCCGTCTCCTCCTCCACCGCGCTGTCAGTAGCCAACTGCCTGGGCGCACAGACTTCCCCGGCCCCAGCGGAGTCCCTGCGGGGCCAAGCCGAGCTGGGCGAGGCCCGGGGTCAGGAGGCTCCAGTGACCCCAGCCGCGGGCCAGGGAGACGCGCCCGCCGAGACCACGTGCGCAGAGGCGGGAGTTGGGGAGACCCTGCGCGCCAACTCGCCTGAGGCAGAGGATGGGGCGGCGGATGCGATGGTGGAGGAGGCCCCAGCCGCGCAGGTAGAGGAGAGAGAGGAGGAGACCGGGAAGGTGGGGAAAGGGGCCCGGGCCGAGGCCGAGACGGAGGCCGGCGACAACTCGGAGCAGCTGAGCAGCAGCAGCACGTCCGCCAAGTCGGGCTCGGAAGTCTCGGCGGCGTCAGCCTCCAAGGAGGCCCTGCAGGCCATGATCCTGAGCCTGCCGCGCTACCACTGCGAGAACCCTGCCAGCTGCAAGTCACCCACGCTCTCCACTGACACCCTGCGCAAACGCCTCTACCGCATCGGCCTCAACCTCTTTAACATGTGAGTGAGCTCCGGCTCTGGAGCTGCAATGCGTCCTCGGGTGGGGAGGGGGGTGGGGGGAGTAGGGGCCCTGGAGGGAGGGAAGACGGATTAGCGGGGTGCCGGGTAATTTAGCACGTCATCCAGTGTCCTCCCAGATGGCATCGGTGCCATGCCTGCTCCTTGAGATACTGGGTACAAATACAGATATTACTTTTACTTGTTATTCATTTATTTTAAGAAAAATTAGGAACAAAATAGCATCTCAAACCCATGCTTTCACCACTGTTACTGCTTAAAATGAAGCTAGAGTTCAAAAAGTCAGAGACTTTAAAAGAAAATACAATATTAAGTAAATAATAGTACGGGTAACATGAGGATTGAGCAGAAATCCCTCGGGTAAGATCTGAAGTTAGGGACACACAGCATCCCCTGGGGTTGATGAAGAGAGAAACAGACAGTGAGCAAAGGAGAAAGTGAGGAAAGGTGAGTGAGGGACTGGGTGGGGGAAAGAGAAGAGGCCTGCTTTAAGGAGTACAGGTAGAAAGCGGAAGAGGGTGTGGGACAAACGGGGTGGAGGGAGACAGAAAGAGAATGCGGAGCAAGCAGGGGTGTAGTACACAGAGAAGGGGAATGGAAGGAGGGAGAGAATTGACTGTCAGAGCCCACAGCCAGAACCCCCAACCTTTTCTTGCAACCAGAATGTACAGAGCTGGTGGCAGGCAGAGGGCACACACGTGGAAATTTCAAGTATATGAGGCACTGATCTCCACCCTCCACTTGGCCCTTTCGTCAAAGACCTGAGCCAGGAAATACAACATCCCTCCTGCCCACATGCATTATTTATTGAATGCCAGGCACCATGACCACAAAAACGAGTAAGACATCCCCTGGTCTCCAGGAGCGTATATCCTGGGGAGCACAGTTACTATTCATAAAGCATCTGCAATCTTCCCAACAGTGTTAGAGAGAACATTGTTATGCCATTTTACAGAAAGGAAACCGGCTCACAGAGTAAGGTGAGTTGCACACTGACACAGCTAGTAAGCAGCAGGCTTAGGTAAAGCCAGATCTGTCTGACTCCCAACCCATTGCTTTTTCTTTTACCTCAGGCTGCCGTCCTGGTGAGCAGCCTCCACCGGACACACCCCAGCATCACTTCGGCATGCACACAAATGCTCACACAGATACTTGGATCCCTCGAGACAGTGGTTCTCAAACTATCTGTGGAGAAGGACCAGTTTGGGTTTTTACCCAACACGTTGTGGGTCAATACTTTTATAAACTACCATAAAAATGAACTGCTAGAAAAACAATCACATGCTTGGTTGTCCTGAAAATGTCAAAGTGCTATAAAAGGTTCTAAATGCTTACCCTCTATTTCTGTACTTATATTCTCCTGGGCCAGTAAAAAACAGTTCAGGGAGCAGCGTGGATTTGCAGACCAAACTGTGAGCACAATTGCCTTAAGACACAGCACCCACACCCACACCCGCACCCGCACCCACACATAGACTCAAGCCTGAGAAAGTAAATGCTGGGGAGCAGGATTTTTGTGTATCCACCATCCACAGGGAAGAGGGGGCGTGGGGGAGATCTCACTACTCTTTCCCAATCTCATCCTCTTCAGATTCCAGGGTGGGTACTGCATGTAGACAGCAGGATGCAGGCAGAAAGGACTTTGGGGACCTCTTGGCTGGCCTTGGGGACCTCAGGATGAGATCCATGGGAGTGAGGCCAAAAGAAAGAGGACACCTCTTCACCTGCTCTGGAATTCACTTTGCTTGGCCAGACTTCCCCTCCCCGCTTCCTGCCCCACACTGCCTTCACTCCTGTGTGGGGAGGTTCAGGAGCGTGAGGTTCAGGTGAAAGGTGATTCTGATGGAGAAGCCCTCTGTGGAGGAAGGGATCCTGGCATTTCCTGAGAATTCTTTCCAAGGACCTCCAGGCACTATTTTGGGTTCAATTGGCTGGAAGAACAGAAAAAGAAGTCATGGATGGCCTTGGCTCACTCTCTATTCCTTCTCCCCACCCCCATCCACACCCCAGAAACCCGGACAAGGGCATCCAGTTCCTGATCTCACGTGGCTTCATCCCTGATACCCCCATCGGAGTGGCCCATTTCCTGCTCCAGCGTAAAGGCCTCAGCCGGCAAATGATTGGAGAGTTCCTGGGCAACAACAAGAAGCAGTTCAACCACGATGTGCTAGAGTGAGTGCCCTGCCCTCCTGGCACTCTCCCTCCACTCCACCCCCCTTCTCCCCGCTGGGATGTCCAGAGGAGTAGGGGAATCTCAGCTGGGGAAGGACTCAGGGAAGAGAAAGGGACCTCTGAAGTCTTGGTCATTTCCAAGAAATCCTCTCCCCAGTCCTAGCAGCTTCCTGATTGGCCCCAGGAACCAGAATATCCATGACCTTTAGACAGTCTCCACATTTTGACCAGCCTGTTTCCCCTAGAAAGTCTTCTATTTATTGGGCACATCGTGCACAGAGTACCATTGGTACAGAAATGGTCAAGGGTAATAAAAAGACCACCCTCTCTGCCACCCTCAGGGGCAAAAGAATGAGCCTGGAAGAGAAGAGGGCTGTCGGTGCTGGGGCCATCTCGGCCTGGGGAACAGGCCCTCAGCCCACCCTCTCCCTGCCACCTGTTCAGACCCCAGACCCCCCATAAGCATCTGTCTGCTCCCCAACCAGGGTCGTTTTCATATCAGTAGAGGCAAACATGAGGCAGAAAAAAAAGGGGGGGTTAGACTGAGGGTTTTTAGAGCAGGAAAACACTGACCACCCGAATCACAACAAAGAAAATTGCTTTAAAGTCTAATAGATGGGGGGTAAGGTGAGGGGCTGTTTTTGCCAGTGCTCAGCTTTGTTGGTGTGGACGGGCAAGAGTCTCTTCATACTCGCTCCCCTTCTGGAGATGCAGGGCAGAGGTGGCATTACTTGGGGCTGAGGAGCAGGGCCCTGGAGCACCCCTCCCCTGGCAAAGGGAGGGTGAGGTCCTAGGAAGTCTGCTCCAGGCCCCCCCCCACTCCCTGATGCTCCTTCTCTCTTCCACTAGGCCCCTTAGGCTCAGATGTTCTTGAAGGTCATTATTCTATAGGGAGCCACCCCCACTTCCCTCCCCTCTTTCTCCTTGGGTACAGTCAGCAGGAGTTTTTCCCTGGGGTGCTAGGAGAACCTCTCCTTTTTGTCCTTGCTCTTGGAGCAGCAAGGGTCTGCTACAGAGGGGCAGAGGGCTCCTGATGGAGTCTTTGGAAGCGTGGAAGTCACCCAACCTGTCTGGCAAGGTTGTCAATGTCAGAGACCTGGCTTAGTTCAGGGGTGGTCTTGGTGCTGTGTCTTCTGGTAAGTCACTGCCCTCTGGGCCTGCGTTTCCCTGCCTGTAAAGTAGGGATGTTGGATTATGAGGGGTAGACCAGTTGCCCTCTGGAATCCTTGTCACATTCCTAAATTCACTGATAGGGTGGTTGTCTCTAACTGAGCACAGTCAGAGAGTGGGGGATTGGATCCATCTGAGGGACCATGAAATCCCCAGATGGCCCTTAGTTGGCAGAACCCAGCTCCTGCCTGTGACTCTCAATGGCCTTGGACAACTTGCTGTCCCTCTCAGATGGTTGAGATGCTCTGAATGCCTCCCAAGGAAAGTAAACCAATGCATGTGCAGCATTTCCCTGCACCCTCCTTTCCTCTCCCTCTGCCTCTGGCTCCTCTTCCCCTTTACCACACCCCTGCTGTGTAGGGTGCCCCGGGAAACAGGAAAACAGAAAGAGAAAGATTGAGTTTTCCAGGTGCCTTCCTTCCCCTGTTTTTCCTCCATCTGGTTCACCTCTCTGGCTTTTTCATTGGCTTTTGCCCCCCTTCCGTTTTGTAGGGGGGTGAGTGGAGGTGTTGTTCCCTATGGCTTTGTTCTTTCAGATGCTCCAACACCCTGGGTGACCCTGCTTTGTCTCCAAGCTTCACTCACAGTTCCTGACCTTCTGTGTCCCAAGTCCTGGTATTGCCTGGTCCTGGGATTTTAACCTGTCAGCCTCACATTGGCCTAGAGTATTGGGAACACAGGGTTTTTCTCCAGTCCAGGTCATGCTGAGCAGCACAATGGAAACTAATTGCCACCCTCCCTGGGAGATGGAGTGTGTGGGCTGGAGACTCAGACCAGCCATGCAACCTGTGCTGTCGGGGGACCTAGGCTAGGGACTGGGCTAGCAGCTAAGGCAGAGCGAGGCCTGGGATGAGGAGGGCAGTGGGGGGGTGGGGGGGGGGAGAGATGGCTGGACCTGAGAGAAAGAGCCCTCCTCTGAACCTGGCTCTGCTTCTAACAGGCTGTGTAGCTTTTGGAAGGCACTTTGCCTCTAGGCCTCAGTGTTCTCATCTGTAAAGCCAGAGGGTTGGGCTGTGTGACCTCAGAGGTCCCTCCAACTCCTGCGAATCTATCATTGTTCCCATTGCATTCGTAGCACACTGGCATCGTGCAGAGTCATCTGCCCTGAACATGAAGGTCAGGCTCTGTCCTCCTGCCAGAGAGCATCCCTTGGGCTCCAGGGCAGCGTTGGCACCAAAGTTCATGGAAGAACCAGACGATCATTCATCATTCATTCAGTGAACATTGAGTGCCTACCATGTGCTGGAAATGGGGCTGAGCCTGCCATCCTGTGGGGGTGGGGGGGAAGGGGGGGAGAATAGGGGAGGAATAGGAATGGCTCATGGCCTCAGAGAACTTACAGACCCAAGTGTCAATTGGGAGAGAAGAATGGAAAAGCAGGCGTGGAAAGGGAGGCAGGGGGCGGAGCAAGCTTCCTTGGGCATTGTGGGTTTGGGGAAGACTGAGTACAGAGCTGAGCCCCAGTTCAATGCCTCGGTCCTGGTGCTTTATTCTGCAGCCATGCCGGCTTGGGCTCTGAGGTCTCGGCACACTAGCCTCTGTACACAGAAAGGAGCCCTCTTCCCCCAAGTCTGCAGTGTGCTGACCTGCAAAGTGCCAGGAGAAAGAAGGTGGAGAAGCAGGAAGAGGCAGGCACTAGCAGGGGAGCCAGGCGCTGGGGGTTTTGACATTTCTCTGCCACTCAAGCCAACTGTCCTGGTATCTGTTGGATCCTCTGCCTCTTCCTTACTCCCACCAGGGAGAACACACAATAACCACGTCACCGGTGCCATTTCGCCCAGGACTGAAAGGCTTCATTGGGATTCCACACGACTCCCCTGCCCCCGCATGGTGACATTCAGCAAGTTGCATTCATTCTGTACAAAGCTGTTTGCTGAATAAAAGGACATAAGTCACCCATCCCCTTGGAGACTGAGACAGCCTAAGCCACAGCATTCTCCAAGAAGCAGCCAGACAGGAAGGGGAGAGGTTGAAAGCCTCTGGGAGGGGAAAGGGTGGGACCCCCAGCCCCCCCCATTCTTATGCCTGTGGGGGACAGGAAGAGGGGCTGAGCAGGCTGCCTCAGTGCTGCCCTGTGTCTGAGCATCATAGATGCGGTAAGTTTGCCTCCAGAATCAGGCCCTCAGGGCTCTTAGAAGCTGACCTCCCCATCCCTTTGTGTCCTACTTCTGTAGAAGACACATTCCAAAAAGGAATGTATTCAACCGGGCTTCCTTCGAGTACTTATAGAAGGCCTTCTGAGCTCAAAAGGTCCTGGCCATTCGTGTTTACCTGGAAAGGGCAATTTTGTGTTCTCTTAAGGAGAAACCAACCACACTTTCCTCCTTTGCCAAAGGAGATTATAGTACCTACCTCCTATGAATTAAATATTTTAGATGCATATAAAGTGTTTAACTCAGCACCGGATGCTTAGTAAATTCTTTTTTAAATGTTACCTATTTCTGTTATCTTTCCTACTTGAAAGCACAAGGCATTAGATACGCCCCACCATGAACCTACCTACCCCCACACACCCCACCCCCAACACAGGGACACCGCACACTCCTCAGGTCTGGTTTGGACAGCAAGAACTTGCGGGCTTCTGGGGAAGGAAGGGACCATGCTGTGCTCTGAGGAAGTCCTCTGGGTACTGAGGACACAAGGGCAGTGGCCGCCCAGCAGCGGGAGCGGCAGTGGGAGCGAGAGAGCCCCAGGGATTGGGGTCCTTTGGGGCTGATAGCTTCTCCCGCTCGGGTTCACATGGCTGGGAAACGGCTCTGCTCTATTTCCTTTCTGAAATGTTCGCTTCAGCAGGTGTGAAGGCCGGTGAGCGGGGACGGGGGGTGCTGGCTGTGAGTGGTCTCTTCTCCAGCCCGGCCCCCGCGATCTTTGCAATGTGAACCTCGTGCACATGGAGGGCATCGGTATGTCATTCCCACAGAAGTGCCCGAAAAGGGCAGCTTTCGGTTTGAACTGCTAGAAGGAAGTTTCCTGAGTGTTCCTTCTCTCACTGTGTCTACTTCATTCTTTGTTAGATATTAAGAGTTTGACATTTCAGTCGGATTTCATTTTTTAATTCCCACAGAAATGTGTTGGCCAGAGTGTAACAGATTTGTTCTTAGGGGACATTCAGAAATGAAGACAGGCTGTCTGTCACACTCAGCAGTCTGGAAGGCTCTGGCCTTTCGTCGCCAGGAAGGAAGAATTTGAGGACTTCCTGCCCTTAGTACCCTGTGCAACCTCAGAACCGCGGCCTGGTCCCGAGGAATTCCACGAGGAGAGCCCTCGGGGCCCAGGCAGACCCTTATGTGTCTGGAGAAGCGTGGAGAGAGGCCTGGGGCAGAAAGGGACAGAGACTTTGGGGTGATCGCCACTGCTCTGAAAACTTGAGGCTGTCACCACCACAGGAATGGAAGGAGGGGGTCTCTTCTCAAAGTGATGTCTTGGGGTTTTATGGCCTTGACCTCTTACCTCTCCACTGCCTTTCCCCCATCCCCAACCACCCCCCCCCCACACACACACACATAGATGAGAGATTCCCCCTAACAGTAAAGAGTCATGAGCATTGAAGAACCACTTACCCCTGTGGAGATCTTGGAATCCTAAGTGTGGGGTGAACGAGTCCAGAGTTGAGACTCCTTTGGCTTGGCCACGTTATCATATAAACTGGGCTTTTACACAAAAATGAATATACCTACCACCCAGTTCCTTTCTGATTAGTCAGGTCCTAGCCCTGGAGGGGTCTCTCTTAATCCGTGTGTGATGTTCAGGTGTGGCGTAGACTGGCCACTCTGATGCGGGACTTTACAAGAGGCTTCCTGGGAGTTACGATCTCCTGGGGTTTTAGGAGGATCGGCTGTGAGTGAGCAGGTCTCAAAGCGTAATGATCACGGCTCACATATATGTATTAAGCATTTACTGTGTGCCAGCAGGCACTGTTCCAAGACCCGTACCATGCAAAACCTCATTTCATCTTCACAGCAACTCTGAGAGGTGAGTGCTGTCAAACTGTGCAAATGAATGCCCCGAGGAGCAGAGGGTGGGCAGCTTGTCCACAATCGATGGTTGAGATCTGAAGCCAGGCAGGATGGTTTCATAACCTGAGCTCTTAAGCCTACAACGTCCTACCTCTGCACTGCACCCCAAGAGAAGTGTGAGCCCCATGCTTTTATAGTCCCCGTCACACCCAGGTGTGACTCATTGTACCAGAAGACCCCTTGCATGGTCAGGTAGTCCAGCCCCCTCATTTTACCAGGTGGAAATTGAGACCCAGAGGGAGGAAATGACTAGTCCCCTTGCCAGTAGCAAAGAATTGAACGGAATCAGGTACTATCCATTGACTCACCTTTATTTGCTATGCTCCGACCCTCTCATTTGAGAAGAAAGCAGAGCCAAAAAATTGATTCGTAAATCTCAAGAAGTCTGAGCTAGATTCAGTTTCCTCTTCCTAGTATATGTATATTTTAAAGAGTTAGTGGCTGAATGTCTGATGGTGTAATTTCAGGCAGAGTTAATTGGTGATGAGGGGAGGGGTCTTAGTGCCTATGCTAGAGGGAAGGAACTTCAAGTCCACTTAGTCACCTGGCATGTCAGTTCACACTTGGTCTCCAGGTACATAATGGAAACTACCTTTATTAAGCTCTGTTATATACCAGGAACTCACTTAAAACTCATAACCACCCTGCCCCTGAGGTGTTATAGGTATCAGCTCCATTCTACAAATGGGGAAACTGAGGCACAGAGCGGCTAAGTGACCGAACAGCTAACTGATAGAAACAAGATTCAAACCCAAGGGCATCTGACACCAAAGGCCTGGCTTCTCATTCCTCCCACTGTTTAAGAACCCATTGTGGCCCTCGAGTCAAAAAGTTTGCCCACCCCTGCCCTGGACACTTGTCAGCAACATCACTTCTCAGACTCCACCCAGACCCAGTGCATCAGAAACTCTGGGGGCAGCAATTTGTGTGTTAATAAGCCTGCCAGGTGATTCTGATGCCCACTCAAGTCTGAGAGCAACTGGCAAACAGATGCTGCCAGGCCCAGCAAAAGGGAAATCATCTCAGGCATCCACACTGACTTCCAATGTGTTTGGATAGTTTATACTGAGTTCTTCTGGTTCCTGAATCCTCAAGGTGTCACTGGCAGCCATCTCTTCTGAGGCCCCTCAAACGATTTTCTTTGTCCTCGTGTCATCACCAGGAGCACGGCAGATCCTCCTGCGTCCCCTTCCTTCTGCTCCGTTTCCTTAGCCACATCGCACTTCCCCAAAAAGCCTTGACCTTGGTTGGGCACGTTGTGAGTTCCGTTAACAGAAATAACTCTCTGTGGATGGGGATATTTTTAATTGAATTGTGTGAGCCAAGAACTGCAGAAATAAAACCAGGGTTCCTGCATCCGTGGCTGTGGGTGGATTCGTTTTCCACCCTCATCCTGGAACCTGAGAGCAGTCTCCACCGGGAGCACAGGTCCAGGTCTGCAGCTCAGGCAGCTCCTCCCCGCCTCGGCCTGCGCCTCGGCCTGCGCCTCACCTGCCAGATCTCTGCTGTCTGTTCTGCTATCGTTACCTAGTTTCAGCTCCCAACCAGTTCCTTTGTCTGCCAGACACTGTCTTGCTGTCATTAAAAAAGAAATCATTTTTGCCCTGGCTGGTTTGGCTCAATGGATAGAGTGTCGGCCTGCGGACTGAAGGGTCCCGGGTTTGACTCTGGTCAAGGGCACATGCCTGGGTTTCTGGCTCAATTCCCTGTGGGGGGGGGGGGGGGGGCGTGCAGGAGGCAACCAATCAATGATTCCCTCTCATCATGGGTGTTTCTATCTCTCTCTTTTCCTCTCCCTTCCTCTCTGAAATCAATAAATATATTTTAAAAAAAGAAATCATTTTTGATCACACATCATGTGGATCTCCCTGTAACACAAACTGATTCCACACATAGATCAGGGCTGAGCCATTTTATGCACGACTGTACCTCTTTACACAGGTGCAGGGGACATCTGTGCTGAGGTCCCCACCCCCCTCGTGGGCTACTTGCTGCAGCCCCTGCAGATACCCACAGGCGAGGGAGGCCTGCCCAGAAGGAGCCCCGCACTACTCCCACCGCGCCGCCCATCAGCAGCACCTGCGAGGCAGGTCCAGACAAGCTCTGCGGGAAGCCCTCTAATTGCCCCCGGGGCCCATCATCACTCACTCACTTGCATGTGCAGCTGATGGGGGAGGGAAGGACCTGCACTCCACTCTGCCGCGCTGCCTGCCGTATGGAACCCACGGGGCCATTTCCCTGGCAGCTTTTTCAACTGTCAGATCAGCTGCAGATGATTTTGCACAGCAAGCCGGTGAGCCCAGCCATCCTGGGTCACAGGGCAGAGTTTCCAAAGGTTCAGGCCACTGAACTCCTTCCCCAGCTGACCATGTTGCTCAAGGTCTTGTTCTTTCACTCAGTTGGTCTCTTACTTACTCATTCACTCACCTTACAAGTGTTTGTTGGATTCATATTTGAACAGGGATGCCGAGATTCAGAGCACTGCCTCCTCCTGCAGGAGCACGTAGCCTGGTGGGAAGACGGGCAGCTAAATGTTAGGACATGGGCACAACTGCGGTGGTAGACAGAAGGCGTGCCCAGGGCCCAGTGGTGGTGGAGGAGTACTCCTGGAGAGACTGACAATTAAACGGAGACTGCAAGGTTGGGGTTGGGTGGCAGGAAGGAAGAGCAGTGTGTGCAAAAGTGTGGAGGCATGATAGTGAGATGGCAGGAGGGCGCCAGTATGCCGAAGGGGCAGGGGAAGCTGGGAAGCTAACAGGGCCTGGCTTGCTTTGCTGAGAAACTCGGGTTTGCTCCAAGTGATGTGGGAAACCCGTGACAAAATGTAAGCAGAGGAGTGACAGGGCCAAATGATGTCCTAGCAGGATTGTTCTGGGAGATTATTTGGAGGCAACGAGGCTGGTTCGGAGGCTATTGCAGTCACGCTGTGGAGGGAAATGATGCCCTAAATCTCAGCAGTAGCCTTGGGGAGGGTAGGAGTTGGTGGAGCCAGAGGCATGACGAAGCAGGGCCTGGTGGCAGTGTAGAGGGACAAGGAGGCCAGATCCCAGTGGACAGCCTCCTGAGCTGCTGAGAATTCAGAACACTCAGTCTTTGACGTGAATATGTTTGTGTACAGTGATGCATGCAAATTATACTAAATAATGTGCATATAGTTTCAGTTTGGGGGGGAGGGGGATGCTGGGTTTGGGACTTTAATCTGAAGAATTCCTGAAATCAGACATTATCAAATATTTACTGAAAACAAGTTAAAATAATAAATACCAAGTAAAACATAAAACATATACAACCAGACTTCTCTGCAAGAGATGCTAGCACAACCTCTGGTCATGTGAGTACTGCCCATGACTGACATTCAGACAAGAGCACCCAGATTCAGACAGCAGGCAGGACTCAAAAGGGGGCTGGTTACGCCCTGGCTGGTGCTGCTAGATGGTTAGAGCTTCGGCCCACGGAGAGGAAAGAGTAACCTGAGGGAGGGTGGCGCGGTGGAAGCAAGAGAGGAGTGTTTTAAGAACGGAGTGATTAACCATGTTGATGCTGCCAAGAGGCTGGTGGAACGTGGACAGAAGTTGGTGCCATTGGACATGGCAGCACGGTGGCCCTGACAAGAGAAGTGTTAGTGGAATACTGTGGGTAGGAGCGTGGCTGGAGCAGGGCGAAAGTGAATGGGGTTGAGAAAGTGGAGACAGCACGGAAGGGATGCCTTCTGGAAGTTTGGCTCTAAAGAGGAATAGAGGAAAGAGTAGTTTCTAGAGAGCAAAGAAGGGTCAAAGCAGGACTTTAATTTGTAAAATAGAAAATAAAATAATTTACTAATGAGAATCTAGTAGAGAGGGGAAGATTGATACTGTATGAAAGAACATCTCAAACTTTTTTTTTATTAAATCTTTATTGTTCAGATTACATTTGTTCCTCTTTTTTTTCCCCCCCATAACTCCCCTCCTCCCAGTTCCCGCCCCACCCTCCGCCCTCACTCCCCACCCACTGTCCTCATCCATAGGTGCACGATTTTTGTCCAGTCTCTTCCCACATCTCCCACTCCCCTTTCCCCCCCAAGAATAGTCAGTCCATTCCCTTTCTATGTCCCTGATTCATTATAATCACCAGTTCATTCTGTACATCAGATTATTTATTCACTTGATTCTTAGATTCACTTGTTGTTAGATGCATGTTTGTTGTTCATAATTTGTATCTTTACCTTTTTCTTCTTCCTCTTCTTAAAGGATACCTTTCAGCATTTCATATAATACTGGTTTAGTGGTGAT
>NW_005871146.1:4342111-4348001 GCF_000147115.1 Myotis lucifugus | reverse complement strand
AACCCTAAGAGTTCATCTCGCAGCGCAGGCCACCCCCTCCTGTTCCATGTCTGGTGGTGCTGCAGTGGTAGCTATCCTCTTTTCAGCGGGAGAGCCTGGAGTCCTGAGGAAGCGGGGTCCCTCTGCTGGCTGAGCTCGGGTAGTGCCACTGCTGTCCCTCTCTTATGCCCCTGACGCCAAGCCCTGGGCAGGCAGGCACACAGACACAGGGTTGGCAGGCAGGGTCAGGCAAGGGAAACGTGGGCAGAAGAAGCCCAACCACTTTTTCCACTTCCTTCCTGTAGCTAGGAAGGGCTCCTCCTCCATTCTCCTCTCCATTGCCTTCCTTATTCTACAGAGGGGAGGAGGAGGGAAGGACTCTAGTAGAAGCACGGACAGAGGTGTGACAGATACCACCCCCTCTGGTCCGAGTGTCTGGTGATGGAGGACCTCAGTCAGCCCCATCACCCTTCTCCCCACAGCAATCCCCTCTGCTCATGGTCCACAAGGACTCAGCGAGGGAAGGAGATGGGGGTCTCCTAAAGCCACAGCTTTAAAGTGATCAAGGGGTCAAGGGAGCAAGGCGGAGGGGCAGGAACCAGGCAGAACTCCTAGTGGTCAGTGGGAAGAACTTGGATTTAATGGAATGAAGGGAAAGAGGGCCCAGAAGCCAAACAGACCTCCCATCCCACCCACCAGTCCTCACCCAGCTTCCCCAGCCCACCTCAAAGGGGATGCTGTGGATACTAGCAGCTCACACCTGCTTAGCCACCCCTGGGGCAGGGAAGTTGGATGAGAGGCACCCAGCTCAGAAGGTGGATTCCAAAATGCCCCTTTGTCTTATCTACCCCAGGTGGGAGACAGAAGCACAGAGGGACTGCTCCTGCCCTCCCTTCTGCAGCTGTCCCCACAGCCAGGCCCACAGGCACTGTCCACGGGCCTGCCCCCTAGCAGTGGGACTCTAGTTCTGTGAGTCTGAGAAGTGATGTCCTGGGTGTGGCAGGGGTAGAGGGTCCTGCTTGGTTCCGCTGGGTCAGTTCCTCAGCTGGGCACACGAGCTGGTGAATTCTCTGGAAGGAGAGTGGAGGTGGCTGCCTTGAGGTGGAGTCGGGGAGGGGGTAGCAGGTCTCCAGTTGCCCTCATCACCAGTGCCTGCCTGCTCCCCATACACAATCATGCCCTCCAGGTGCCACCCTACAATGGCAGCCCATGTCTTGGAGGCATCCAGTCTCTTTCTGAGACTTTTAAGCACTCACTCCATCCCTCCCCGGTCCCCACACCAGGCTCACGGCCCCCAGTGCACCAGCGTCTACCCTGGCAGGCAGCCATCTATCATCATCCACTAGGGTTTCTCCCCCTCTGACTGCCCTCCTCCCCACTCACTTCCTACCTCTCTGAAGGAGCCCTTGAGGGTGCTGAGTTTGTAGAAGCTCCAGGCAGGAATACAGACCATGGAGGACAGAGCCAGGAGCCAGCCCAGGGCATCCCCCCACCAGGGGTACGTGTACTTCTTGTTGTAGGTCAGCGGGGTGTACTTGATCAAGGAGAAGAGGAAGGTGGCCTGAGGGTGAGATCAGAAGAGAAAGGGGCTGGGAAGCAGGGACCCTGTGCCCTTAGCGCCCCCTGGAGGAACTGGCAGAGATCACACTCCAGCCTGGATTTTCCTCCAGGCTCATCTGGGCCAATCAGCCTCCATCCACACTCTGCTCAGAATCCACATACCCCCAGTGGGTGTTTCCCGGGCACCTACCCTGTCCCTCCAGGGCTCCTGTGCCCATGGGCACCTCTAAACATGGTTGGCTCCCAATTAAGACATGACAGTGTTCCTGCTGGTGCTTTCAGTTGTTTAAGTCTCCTGTACCATCTGGTGAGGCTCTGCATACCTCGAGGATAGAGGGTAGGCCCCACTTAGATCCTGAATATAGTGCGTGCTGGGGAGTGGCTGACTCAGATGGATAAACTGGAGGAAGCAGGTGGTTCATGGCTCAGACTCTGGAGCCCAGCACCTGGGCTTGAAGCCTAGCCCTCGGCCACTTTTTAGCTTGGGGACATTGCTAAACCCCTTTGGCTTCAGTTTCTCTGTCAAATAAATATAATAGCAATTCTTACTTCGTGGGGTCCTTGTGAGGATTAAATAGGTTAAGATGTATAAAGCACTCTGTGCCCAGCACAAGGTACGTGCTCTGTAACTTTTGCTATTATTATTGCTGTGATTCTCAGTGTTATCATGAGTGGCCCAATGCACTTGGGTTTCCATCCTGCCTGCAACATTACACTCACATTGTGTTGCTGGTCAAACAGTCTGACAGCTCTGGACCTCAGTTTATGCTTCTGCTGCCATTGTCTAAAATCCAACAGGAGGATGGATGAAAATCTCAAATGACTCTCGATGCCCACAGAGAAGCCCCTTCTCGGACTAACAGCCCACCTAGCCTCCTGCTACCATCTCTCTATCCCTTCCTCCGGCTTCCCTCCCTGAAGGTTATCTTACTGTGCACACAGCTGGTGTGAGGAAGAGCCAACAATATTTGATAAGAGGCCAAGGCCTGTACCCAATCATATCTTCAATGTTGTCATAGAAGCGCCCAGCTCCTACAATGTAGAGAAGGAAAGAAGGGAGAGAAAGGACATTCTTCAGCATCCAAAGTACCAAGATGGGCAAGGACCAATGCACAGGAGATATCATGGCTGTCTTTACAGATCCCTGCTGGAGGAAAGCTCTTCCCTGGGATTCAGAGGCAATAACTTTCTGATGGTTAAGGCTGTTACAGGCTGAAAAGGTTTGGATAGGACAGGATATGGGCCCATCTGAAATGGTTTCGGTGCAGCCATAACCAGGAGGGTAGGCAAGATAACCTCTGGAGGGCCCTTCCAATGGTAGCAACTTAGGGTTCTTGAGATTTTTGAGGTTGGGTAGAGGAGGGGTCCAAAGAAAAGGTGGGTGTGAGCAGTGGGCACCTCTCTTTTGTCTAAGGGCCCTGGCTGGGGTAGAGGTGAGTACTGGGTTAGGGAGAGTCACTCACCATAGACCCAAGCCACACAGAGGGACTCAAAGATGGCCACGAACAGGAGGCACATGCCACTGGCTGCGTAGTTGTCAAAGAGCTGAAACACGTACATACCGCCCTGCCGGGGAGGAGATAAAAAAACAGAACTTTATTCAGAGGAAACAGACAGACTTAGCCCCTCGCCATCCAGCTTCACACCCTCAGGGCACCGAACAGAGTTGGTGGGGATCACAGAAGACAGATATTAAAAGAGAATGTAGTTTGTAAGCTGTAAGGCACGAGGCAGGTATGAAACAATAATTATTTTTTATTGTTGTTTTTAGACGGATGAAAGATGAAAAAGACAGCTATTATTAGATTGTCCCCGAGAACATTCTGGGATTGACCCAAACGTTATGTCCAAGACATAATGTGCACTTTTTTTGGCACAGATCAGGGTAGGGCTGGCAGTGGTATTACCAGGCTGACAAGCCCCATCGCCTTCCTTCTCCTCTGAGACGTCACACAGAATACCACCCATTCCCAGGGCGACCTTTCTCCCCTTGAAGTTTATCCCCAGAACTTGGTGCAGCCGCCTGGGAAATTATGAAAACTTGTTGGGCAGGCAGTTTTTCCTCATCCGAGACTATCCTTTCCACACCTCTTAGTTTAACATGGAGCCAGATTACCCCTCACCCATTCCCCAGAAGTAGGTGGTCAATGCCCAAAGGCCAGAGGAGGGACTGGCCTACTCTGTGCTTCCTGTGGTTAGGAAAGGAGAGAGTCCCCGTGCCCTGAAGCCACAGCAGCCTGCTCCACCGAACAGGTGGCAGTTGTCCACCTTTGCTCCACCTCTTCGCCCTGTCCCCACCTTCAAGCCTCCCAGAGCCTCACCTCTGTGACCATAACCAGCCCAACAAGGAAGGAGATGACAGACACTCCAAGGATGAGGACCTCCCTCCGGTTCTTCTTGCGGAACACACGGGGGTACAAGTCCACCAGCGCCGTCACCAGGCTCTCTACGCACACAAACTGGATGACAGGGCAAAAAAATTGGAGGGAAAGAGAGCTCCCAAAATAAGCTCCATCAACTAGCTCTGGCTCAGCCCAGCCAGGCTCCCTGACTCAGGTCTCCAGAGCAATCCTTGCATAGTTAGGTCTAGACCAGTGGTTCTCAACCTTCCAAATGCCGCGACCCTTTAATATAGTTCCTCATGTTGTGGTGACCCCCAATTTCATTGTTACAAATTGAACATAATTAAAGCATAGTGATTAATCACAAAAACAATATGTAATTATATAGGTGTTTTCCGATGGTCTTAGGCTACCCCTGTGAAAGGGTCGTTCGGCCCCCAAAGGGGTCGCGACCCACAGGTTGAGAACCGCTGGTCTAGACATACCCTTCAAGCTCCTCTTGGTCCCTGGAAGGGCATCCACGTCTGACATTCATCAAGTCCCCAGCTGTTTTAAGGTCCATCATGGCATCAAGCTCAAACGCATGCCTCTGCTTCCCCTCGCCCAGCCCACCCACACCGATTCATCTCTCAGCCTCTGAGTAGCTGCCTCTTGATACCTGGCTATCCAGTCCCAGGAGGATGATCATGAAGAAGAAGCAGCAGGCCCAGAGAGGAGAAAAAGGCAGCATCACCACAGCCCGGGGGTAGGCGATGAAAGCCAGGCCAGGGCCTGCAGCAGGAAGCAGAGGAACAGAACCCAGTGCCTGGGCCAGCTTCAGTGTGGCACCATGGAATATCTGGAGCCAGAGGAAACTTCACCCCAAAGTTACTATCACCACCACCATCCTCACCCAGGAGAAACCACCCAAACCTCTACCTGGTCCCCAAATTTTCAAGGCACCACTCATTGTATTCTCATTGGCAGGAATAGAACCTAGAGCAGTGATGGCGAACCTTTGAGCTCGGCGTGTCAGCATTTTGAAAAACCCTAACTTAACTCTGGTGCCGTGTCACATATAGAAATTTCTTGATATTTGCAACCATAGTAAAACAAAGATTTATATTTTTGATATTTATTTTATATATGTAAATGCCATTTAACAAAGAAAAATCAACCAAAAAAGCGTGTCACCTTTGACACGCGTGTCATAGGTTCGCCATCACTGACCTAGAGGCTGTGTGTATAAAGGGTCTTGGAAAATAGAAAGGGGTATATCACTCGCATTTCTGTAAGTTCTATCCCAAATCGTCCAGCCTCACTCTCCAGATCTATTGCCCCAAACCAGAGGTTGTAGAAGAACTCAGGGACTAGGCAGGCTGTGTGGGTAAAATGAGGGAGCGGCAGGGTCTGATGAGACCTGGAGCCCTCATGCTCCTCCATCAACTAAGGCAACTGCTGTGTTCTTTCTATAGAGGAGATGGTTCCAACGAGAATTCCCCCAAGACTAGACTGCACCTGGGGCCACCAGTTGCCCCCCCCTCCTTTCCCTGGGCCTTTTCGGTCACCCTACAAGCAGTGAACTGGCATTATTTCCAGAATACCACTGACATTCAGTCTCTCAAATAAATTAGTGTTCCTCTCAGCTGGCTTAAATAGCAGGAACAGAGTCACATGCCAGCACTTGGATTCATCTGTAGTAAGCTTCCTTTGAAAAACAAAAGGGTGTGAACCTGTGACCTTCAACAGTCCTTTACCTCTTGAAGCCCCGCTCGCCACACTGGTGAGCAGGGGGACGGTACTAGCACCTGCCTCCCAGCTTCCCACCACATGACACAGGCAGGATGCTTTGCACAGTGCCTGGCATATAGTAAGTGCTTAATAAAAGTGAAATGTTATCACTTTTTTAAAAAGATGTGTTACTGGTTTGTTTTTTTGCTTTGTTTTTTAGAGAGAGAAAGGGAGAGGGAATGAGAGAGAAACATCAATGTGAGAGCAAAACATGGATCAGCTGCCTCCTGCATGCCCCC
>NW_005871146.1:4310189-4340875 GCF_000147115.1 Myotis lucifugus | reverse complement strand
CATGCTGATCCCCCAACCCCACTGGCTTAGACTTGGCATAAAGCAAGGTCATCCCAAAAGAATGAGGCTCTGAGGAAGTAAAATATTAATGGAAAAATTACAAACTGCCACACAGCCTCCCTTCCCCGACACATTGCCACCACACCTTTGGGACACCATCACTGACACAATTCAGTGCGCCGTGCTAACGCCCAGGACGCAGGCCTGGGTAGTCCCAAGCAACCAATGGTTCTTAGTCACCTAAATCTGACTCTGAAATTTTATGCTATTTGGGGCTGATATTAAAACTGACTTAAATTCTCTGATATGAACCAGGTATGGAAAGGGAACCACGATGAGGGGACACTAGCTGGGGCAGGGGTGAAGGAGGGTGGGTAAGGAATCCATGTTTGCCAGGGCTCCCGTACACAGCAGGACAGACGGAGGCCCCACTGCATGGCATGACTACTTACTCCTCAGGCTCGCTGGCATCCTGAGCCCCATGACCTCTACATTAGCCAGGGCCCAGGCTGGTCCCCGCTGCGCTCCCCCGCCAACCGTTTGCCTAGGCTGCAGTTGGCCCCTTTCAGCAACTGGTAGCCCTGGAGTATTGGAAAGTGGGGTGAAGGGTGGGGGTGGGCGAATCCATGAAATCACCCCTGACCCAGCACGGCCGGAGGCACAGTGGGATGTGGGTTTGTGGCTCAGGCCCACTCCCCAGTCACCTGTAGCAGTTGTTGTGGTACTTGTTGTAGCTGCTCAGGGCTGTCAGGCACCCTACACAGATGGCGAAGGAGAAGAAGATCTGGGTGCCCGCGTCCATCCACACCTACACAGGGAAAAGGCAAGAAAGCTGCACCCCAGGGAACCAGGGCATCTGGGCTCCATGGGAGCACACGGACCATGGCTGAGCCAGGCACTGGCTAGGGATACGAGAATCCTGTCCTCAGCCTGTGCAGGCCCCGCTGCGACCCTGCGACCCCAATGGGCTCTACTTCCTGAGCCCCTAGATGGGGTTTCTCGAGCGCTACCACCATGGCATCGGCCTTAGGCATTCGAAGAAGACGGAAGGACCATGGTGGAGAGGGTGAGCGGTGGGAGGGCGCCCTGGAACTAAGCGAGGCCTGGCACCAGGTTTCTATCAAAGACACAAAGCCCTGGTTCTGCCTCCACCATCTCCTGTCCTGGGCTCTCCTGGAGGTGTGACCAGAGACAGGATCTCTGAGCTAATGGTCCGTAATTTCAGTGCTACGTGGGATGAAGCTTTTCCCCTCGTGCCCCCAAACCCTCGGTCTGGAAAGCAGGAAGAGTAATCCTCAGCTCACCAGAAAGTCAAGAGGATGAACAGAAATGCATCTGCAAAGGGCTTTGTTCTCCTTGGGGGGGAAGAGCTCTCCAGCTAACACAGGGTATGTTGTTGTCACTGTTGTCTCAGCTGCTGGCCCAGCCTGCGCGTGTTATGATTTAGGTCTAACAGCTAGAATAACATCCCAAAGAGAAAGCACATCAAGGCAAACAGGACCAGGCAACCCTGCAGATTGGCAGGAGGTGGGGTTCTGGGGTGACAGATCCTCCCAGGCGCCTCCTGCCTTCGGAGGATGTGAGCTCTACAAGGGATGCCAGCAGTTGTCCCAACATCTCTGTGTTCCAGTTTCTTGACTGTTGTCTGGCTCTACCCCAGTAGCCCCCACACACGTGCCCAATTTCCTTTCACTGTATCAGGTTCCCAATGCCCCCACACACCCAAGCCTCAGCTTCATTCTGTCCAAAGCTCCTACGGCCCTTACCTGTCCTCCCTGCCTCCCTGACATCGCCACTACCCTCAGCCTCCGCTGCTCTCTCTCGTCACACCCACCCACCAAAGTGCCATTTTGTTCGGCATGATAGTGGGTCCCAGGGGCCCGCTGGCAAGCTGACTACATCAGAATCACATTGATTCCTCAACCAGCCTCCCCAGTGGAGACACTGAGTCTCTAGGGCTAAAGGAGAACCCAGAAATCTGTATCGTGTCCAAAGCTTCCTGGGTGATCCTACTGAGCAGTCAGATGTGGGAATCCCTGCCCTATAGCCCCCAGGCTGGCGTCAGAGATGCATCCTGGCACTCACTCCTCTTGTTGTTTCCGTTTCTGCAGGAAAGGGAAAAGAGCAGGGAAAGGTGGTGAAGGCGAGGGGGGAATATCTAGCCTCTTCTCCCCCTGCTCACTGTGGCTCCCATCCCCAAGGAATTCTGTGAGGCAGAAGCTGCCACCAAGGAACAGGGCTCGGAGGCGGATCCAGAAGGGCCACTACCAAGGAATAGTATGGAGGGTGGAAACACCAGGGGACTTTTTTGAACATGAGAGAAATTATAATGGGAAGGAGAGGGCTCATCAGGATTTACTTCTAAAGCAAAAGAAGGGTTAGGGTAAGAAAGAAAAGAAAGAACCTGCACACAAGAATGGGGTGTTTACAAAATTCAGTTTGATGACAAAAGTTTGAGATTTTTGTTTGTTTTAATCCTCACATGAGGATATGTTTATTGATTTTAGAGAGGAAGGGGGAGGGAGAGAGAGAGAAAGAGAGAGAGAGAGAGAGAGAGAGAGATAGAAACTTTGATCAGTGTGTCCTATAAGCCCCCAAACCGGGATCAAACCCAAAACCTGGGTATATCCTCTGACCTGGAATGGAACCCGCAACCTTTTGGTGTACAGGACAACGCTCCAACCAACTGAGCCACCCAGCCGGGGCTGAGGAGATGTTTTAAATCATTTTTCCTTCTAAAACTCTGCCCCCCAGATACTGTAAGGTGGTCAACTCAGGAAAACGCACTGACCTCTGGTCTGAAGGTCACCCTGTCCTGCCTCCCTCTGGCTCACTCCGTGGGTTATGAGCAGCACTGAGCTTTACAGCATGGATTTACCCCGGGGTCAGAGATGCGGGGTGGGGAGCGATACCTCTCTGCCGGGGGCTCCCTCTGTCGTGAGATCAGGTGATCTTTCATAACAGGCCATCCGGCCTAGGAGGTTTGCTCCCTGTGCCTCTCAGCCACAGGGTGAGGGGGACCCACACGTTGCTAGGGAAACTGCCGGGTGCCCACAGAGATGTCTGTGGCTGCCCACGTGCTGGCAGGGGTGCAAATCCTGTGCTTATAAAGTTTTGTAAACTTGGGCTTGGGAAGAAAAGTTGTGACTTGGCAGTTTACCTCACCCTGAGGGGGACAGACTAAGACCGAGTTGGGAGGAGAGGTTACTGAGAACAGAGGAGAATGCAGCAGGGGGCTGCGCGTCCAGAGTGCGAGGTCAGATGTGACGCCTCTGACTAAGGCCCCCTCGCTGGGAGCTTGGCAAGCCCAGCTCTCTGCACAGCTGCTGCCTGACAAGCCTGCTGGGATAGGAGGAAGGAATGGGGTCAGAAGAAGGGCTGAAGGAACCAGCAGAGCAAGCTGTTCTGTTCCCACTGCAGGCGGCCCACTCCCCGCCTGTGCCAGGAGCCCTGGTTTCTGGAACAAAGCTCCAATGTGTCTCTGGCTGGGGCAGGAGACTAACCAAGAATGAAACAAGTGTGAGAGACCCTTGGGGGAGTGTGGGCAGAAACGAGTTCTCTGGGGGCACCAAGGAAGAGAGAGTGAGCTCTGGGAGGTACAGAAAAGATGTTTTCAACTTGGAGTCCAACCCCAAGGATTTTATGCTTACTATTTTTAGGAAGGCAATAGTGTGTAATGGAAAAAGCCTGGGTTTTGGAGTCAAAATGAGCTGGGATAATTTACTAACTCTATTAACTACTAGCTGTATGATCTTAGGCAAGTCACTTAACCTCTCTGAACCTTACTTTTCTCACCGGGAAAATGGCAATAATAATAAATTAAATAGTGTATGTAAAATGCCTAAGATAAATATGAGTTCCCTATCCCACCTTCTGGAATAATAAAAAATAGCCACTAAAACTCTCAAATAATTACTATTCTTAGGAAAATGAATATCATGGTGATTAATACAGCAGACTCCAAAAAACTACTCGATGTAAAACCCAAGCTCCCACACATGCTAGTTTGGTGATTTGGAACAAATTTCTTCAGGTTTCTAAGCTTTGGTGTCTTCATCTGTAAAGGGGGGCTAACACCTAACTCCCAGGGTTAGTGGGATGATTCCAATGAGTCACACACTCAGTAAAGTGCCTGGCAAATAATAAACACATGATTGATACGTCAGCTATTGCTGGTTTGTTGTTGGGCTGCATATTTTTAAAAAGCAACCACCTTTCAGTGATGATGAGGTCCCCTGGATTTATTAGCAATTACTAAGCAATTCATGAATCAGGCAGTGTGCCCCGTAGCAACTAAAAGGGCACTCTGATGGGCTTGTACAAAATAAAAGGTTCCCATAGGAAGAAGGGCAGGGGAAGGAATCAGTCAGCAAAAGAAATGGGCCAGGATGTCTTTTTTGGTGAAAGGTTTTTACCTCACAGATTGCCTCTTTCTTCTATAGAAATTACCTCATTGGTCTTGACCAGAAAATCCCAGACAGGTTGATCAAGATTATGTTTCTAAGAGAGTTTGAAACTGCAAATAGATATTTAATCTAGGTTTGGTATCATGGGATTTTAGCACAAGTGACACCATTTTGGGCCTGTGGTTTTCTCTTTAATAATGGTTTTGGCCCTAGCTGGTTTGGCTCAGTGGATAGCGCATAGGTCTGCAGACTGGAGGGTCCTGGGTTCAATTCCAGTCAAAGGCACATGCTCGGGTGGCGGGCTCAATCCTCAGTAGGGGGTGTGCAGGAGGCAGCTGATCAATGATTCTCTCTCATCATTGATGTTTCTATCTCTCCCTCTCCCTTTCTCTCTGAAATCAATAAAAATTAGAAAAAAAATTAGTGGTTTTGCTTGTTACTTTTCTTATTAAAGTGAAAAATCATAAAGGTACTTTATTGAAGAAACACAAGAGGACTTTCTTGGAAATAGGTTGTGCTTGCAGAGAGAGAACTGGAGGGTAAATGTGTTCTCACGGGGTCTCTAAAGAACTCGGCAGTGGGTGTTTGGGATGCCTATAATGTCAGTGAACGAAGACAGTTACTTGTTGTCTGTCTTCTAAACACATATTAATGTCTCTGCTTCCACATAACTGCCTCTTAGAAACAACTTCGCCTGTCTTCTATTTGCGCCTCCGTATCTGCTCTCCACCCTTTTCCTGCTGTTGTGCCAGGGAAGGCTGCCCTGTCCGATTGTACCAATGGACTCCCTCGCCTCCTTTCTGTCTCCATGGGTTCAGGCAGTGGGAAGTATCTGCAGGAGACTGGAGGCCAGTCTCCGGTCATTATCCATCCCGTGGATCATTTGTCCTTGGATAGGGTTCTCATTAGCCTGGAGGAACAAGTGACTTGGTTCAAAACCCTGTCATCAAGGCCGTGGGGTTGGGAGAGCCAGTGAGCAATAGGAATGTGAGCGGGCTGCATCCTTTGAGCAGGTTTCCTTCTCTTTTCCCAATGGTTAAGAAAAAGAAACAAGGTGGTGTCACCTGCCCCACCTCCCACTCCACAACGAGCCAAAACGTAATTGCAGTTTTCAGCTCCTCCCAGGAATGTGACCTTCAGCCAGTCTGGCTTAGAGTCATCTGCCCTCTAAAGACCCCAACTACCCCTTCCTACGCAAAGGTGACCCTGCCAGAAACAACCCTCTTTTCTTCTGCTAATAACGTCTCCACCCTGCCCAGTGTCTGCCCACAAAAACCTTCCAGTTTGTACAACTTCTTGGGCCACCCTTCTGTTTACTAGATGGGATGACACCCAATTCATAAATCTTAATTTTAAAAGAATATTTTTTTATTTTTCCATTAAGTTGACAAACATTATTATATTTGTTTCAGGTGTATATGAGGTCCCATAGATTACAATGTACAATATCAATTTTTAAAAGACTCAATGGTTCCAATCTCCTCCCTAAATAAATCCTTCGTTAGAATCATTTAGCAGAGATTTAAAAGGTTCAACAAAGGCTCTTTGGACACCCTACCCCCCAGCCCATGCCCTTACCCTGCCCTTAACAGAGGACAGGAGGACCGACAACAGGAAAGAAACAAGTGCCCGGATAAAGCACACACTGCACCAGCGGCCGTTCCTCATGGGACGGAGACAAGCCCCGGGAGCTCCGGGACAGGCAGCAACCCCCCTGCACACAAAGCCTGGCAGGAAAAGAGGGAACCAGATGACCCAGCACTGTCTCTGCCTGGCTCCCCACTCCCACGCCGAGTGCTCACCGGAGAGATGTCTTTGGTCTTTGTGTTGGCTAGCAGGAATTTGTACCTTTCTCAAGTGCCAGGCAAATGCCAGTTGGAATTATCACACTTCCTGGGGGGTGCCAACTACATTCAATTAGTGCTCTGGCAGGGCATCCACCCTGCAGGGGTTGCTCTGCTCGCAGACAACAAGGGCCTCACTTCAGCATGGGGCCAGGGCCAGGCAGCTAACAAGGCAGGCAGCTTGAAAGTGCAGGGCCAAGCCAGGCCCTTGAAACTTCATGCTTCCTGCACAGCCTGTGCTGGCTGGGGGTGGAAAGATGGTATCCTGGAGAGCGGATTTAAAAGAAGTCTTATTCCCTCTAGTAACCCAGACACAGAATGATGGCCTTATTAACTCTCAGCGTTTAAAGCGATCTGGTCCACCTTCTTTATGTTTGCTGGAAGATACACACACACACACACACACACACACACACACACACACGGGGACTTTGCCTTCAAGAGATGACAAAGTATATGGAATTTTTATCATTCAGACCTGGATTCCAGGTGCAGGTGCAAGGACAGAAAATTCTTTAAGCTCTTCGGGCCTTCATTTCCTTATCTATAAAATAAGGGTACCTCGCTGACCTGCCGTGAGGATTAGCTGAAATAATGCATGTAAACCTCTTAATGCCAGAGACACTGTAAGCACTCAACAGTGTTTAGCGGTAAATCGCTGATCAGGACAAACAAGGCACTGATCACAGAAGCCATAAATCCGTTCCAGAAATACTGGACCCTCTCTCCTTTTTCTCCCTCAGCCCACCTGCCTGTCTCCTGGCCTGAACATGTTCCCTCCTTCCCAGCCTGACCTCCAAACAAAGGTGGGATTTGTGGCTCAGCTGCTCCAGAACCTCAATGGCTCCCTCCGCTCTGCTGCCCAGACCTGCCTGCTGCCTCCTCTCCATCACAGCCCTTTGGTTCCAGATAAGCCATAGGGCTTATGAGTCACAAAATAAAAGTGCACTTCGTTTGGCCTGCCTCTGGCTGTGTGACCTTGGGCCCCGTTTGCTCATCTGTGCAACGAGGAGTTTGCCCTGCATGACTTCTGGAGCCCTTTCAGCTCCAATGGCCATGACTCTACAGTTTGTGGCTAAAGCCGACTGCAGCCCTGCGCCCCACTGGATGTGACGCAGCAGCCATCTGCAGCGCTGTTGTGACTAAGACGTGCGAGAGGCGGAGGAGGAGCTCGTGTCCCACCAGCAGACCACGGAGAAATACCCAGGGCGCGAGGCTACTCGACTCCATGGGGATGTTCCTGACTGCGGAGCCCTGGCAGCCCTGGTAGGATTCAGGATGGAAGAACTCATAACTCTGCCAGGCGGCTGGGAGACTGGGGATAACTGAGCTTCTGTATCACCCCAAATTCCGCGCAAGGGGGAGCCACCGCCTCTGCGTGAACTGCGTCGCCCGGAGGGACTGTGGACGCGAGTGCCACTCCTTTTCTCTTGCTCCCTCCCAGCAATTTCAGTGACTGCGCTGGTGCCTCGCTATTTAAAATGTTTGAACCGCCACCCACTTGTTCATCTTCAGGGTCCCTGTCTTGGGCAGAGAGCCTCCAGGAGAGGGAGGCTGTCAAACTTGTGCGCATGCTCCCGGGGGAAGGCAGGCACAGAGCTGGTAGCACATCTCAGGGTTCTGGGGGAGCGCCCCCACACCCCGCCCTCCACAAAAGGCAGCCAAACACGAGATAAGAAACCCGCCAGAGGCAGCGGCTTCTTACTTCAGGCCCCGCTTTACAAACCCCTCCAGTCAGCAAGCAGCACACCCCCCACCCCCCCACCCCCACCCCCACCCCCCGTCCCTGTGAGGGCCCGGAGGAAGCTGGCTCAGGGGAGGGGAGGGGCGGGGCCTCTTGATGACCGACAGGAAACTCAACACCCGCCCAGCTGGGAACTGGGCCTAGAGATGGGTCTTCTGACAGAGGGAGGGAGCCAGAGGGGGCTGGTGGAGGGTTAGGAAGCAGAGAAGAAGCTAGGTGTGAAATAAGATGGCCAAGGGGAAAAGTGCACAAAGGGGATGGGGGTAGATAGGGTCCAGCCCGTGAGCAAAGGCTGTAAGTGACATATTTGCCACTCCTGAGAAATATTACTCGGGCCTCAGGCCCCCCTGGCTTCCCTGGCAGCTGTGAGCCAAGGAGGGGGACCACACTCAGCTGCCAACAGATGCCTGCGATCTTCTGGCCCATGGTGGATGCTTTAGGGTTGGGCCAGGAGCAGGGCTGGCCCACAGAGCACAGGGAAGGTCTGTAGCTCCAGCACCTCCAGAGCCACAGGACAACCCTTGTCTGTGGCTTCTTACCTGGGGATCCCACAGACGTGTGAGGTTTGGATACAGGTAAAACTGAATCCTTGGGCTGCCCCAGGCAGTGTCACCCCTCGGATTAACAGGACCACCAGCATGAGGTAAGGAAATGTGGCTGTGAAGTACACCACCTGGCCAAGGGGCAGATGAGAGATAAGAAACCTGTGAGTAGGAGAGAGGGGGCTGGAGACCCAGCAGTGAGACTGGAGGCAGGAGCTCCCCCGCTACAGAAGAGGTCAGAGGAGTTCCCCATCTGCTCCTACCCTCTCACCTCAGTTCCACCTCCCCTACCAAACCTCTCCTCTCCCCCCTCCTGCCTAAACCACTCACCCTCCCCCAACACATACCCAATATATATTTGTTGAGTGCCTGAATGAACTTAGGCGTTCTCCCAACAGGCATGTTGGAATTATGTCGAGGGATGTCAGGTATGAAAAGGTCTGTAACACATGATCCCTGTCCTCACAGAGCTTACAAGCTTAGTGCAACCAGATTAGGAAGAATGCCTTGTCAGAGGCCTCCAAGGTAGGAGTCTGGAGAACTCAGAATGCCCTTCTAATTCCTACACCCCCTAGGGCAGGGGTCCTCAAACTACGGCCGTGGGCCACATGCAAATACAAATATTGTATTTGTTCCCGTTTTGTTTTTTTACTTCAAAATAAGATATGT
The DNA here is from genome assembly GCF_000147115.1 of Myotis lucifugus. Taxonomy (NCBI): domain Eukaryota; kingdom Metazoa; phylum Chordata; class Mammalia; order Chiroptera; family Vespertilionidae; genus Myotis; species Myotis lucifugus. The sequence goes on along the minus strand of NW_005871146.1, from coordinate 4,331,670 downwards.
GCAGTGTACATAGGAATTTGTTCATAGTTTTTTTTTAAAACTATAGTCCAGCCCTCCAACGGTCTGAGGGACAGTGAACTGGCCCCCTGTTTAAAAAGTTTGAGGACCCCTGCTCTAGGGCAAAGAGTCCCCCCAGCTTCTCAGGTTGATTTGGAATCATGTTGAGACTAATGATCTTAATGGAATTCCTTTTCCAAAGAAATGTTGAGCTAGGGAGCCATGAACTATGTTCTATTTGCAATATGCCCACATATGTGGTATATTCCAAGGTCAAATTCTTCTGGAAGTATCCTTCCCCACCCACCCACCCTCTCTCTCTTCCATTTAATTTCCCCAAAGAGCAGAAGGATTTGGGATTGAACTCAGGAGAGGCAAAGATTCAAAGAGCAAGACATACAAATCTTGGTTGGGTCATTCCCTCCCATCCCTGACTAAGCTACAACTTAGGAAACTCTTGGGTAACTGAACCCCCAGTGAAGGCAGGGAGTCCTGGGATGGGAGGGCCAGGAGCTCCTTAACACGGACCTTGCCCGTGGACTTGACCCCCTTCCAGATGCAGAAGTAGCAGATGACCCAGGCAAGCAAGAGGCATATGGCTAGTTCCCAGCGCAGGGCCCCCAGGTGCTGGATGCCATCAGAGATCTTCAGGACCCGCCTCCTGGGGAGAGAAGGTTGAGCCAGGCTCCACTTTGCTGCCAGCCTCCATTTTGTGGCCCTTGCATCTCAGGCAGTGGAGCCATGCCTCCCAGCTCTTGTCCAAAGGCTTGTCAGCTCTTGTCACCTGAATCCATGAGGTTCTCCTTTGCCCAGAGATGGGGGTAGATAGAAAGTGAGGCAAATATAAACTGCTCTCAGGTAAGTTTGCTCTGGGAGGCTGAGCACCAATTTAACCTAGAGAAGGAGGTGCAAACACATTTTCTCAACCAGGGTTATAGGATGTTTTGATATGAGGAATCATGCCCTAGATGAATGTCAGTATTGGGGAAGGGAAGATAAGAGACAATGTACATGCAGCTGAAGAGAGGAGGGTAGTTAGGGTTGTAGACACACGAGGGTGTGCACTAGCTAACAGGGGGTGAACACGTGGGAGAGGAAAGTTAGGAGAGCTGCAAAATTCTCATCTTTGAAACCTGTTCTGCACTAACCACAAATATGGACACAACAGAAAAATGCCACTGACGTGACAGGGCCACCAATGAAGGATACAGAAAATCTTGCTTTGTCGTCCATTGGGAGTCACTAGCAGTGGTTCTCAACCTTCCTAATGCCGCGACCCTTTAATACAGTTCCTTATATTGTGGTGACCCCCAATTTCATTGTTATAAATTGAACATAATTAAAGCATAGTGATTAATCACAAAAACAATATGTAATTATATATGTGTTTTCCGATGGTCTTAGGCGACCCCCGTGAAAGGGTCGTTCGACCCCCAAAGGGGTCGCGACCCACAGGTTGAGAACCGCTGCACTACTGGCTGAGCCCATCCCTGTGGCCTTCTTCCAAACACACAGCCCACAGTGGGGGATAAAAAACGGGCCTCACTTACTCCCAGAACTCGATGACAGGAGAGGTGGCATTCTCAGAGGTCACATTCAGGGAGCCATTGGTCCTCTGGAACTCCACACAGTGTTCTACTCATGGGTCCCAGGGAAGGAAGCAAGAGAAAAATCATTTGGGGTGAAATTTCAGGAGAATGGAAGTGAGGTATCTGGAAGGAACTGGGCTGACCTTGTCCATACAAAACATCCTTAAACACGTAACCTCGACAAGCCCACGCCACCCTCTCCCACATGCTTTTACTTGTCAGTTTCTAAATGTTTGGGTGCATATTCTTACTAAAGCGTGATCAGGTGGCATCAGGAAAGACACACCTCGAAGTACACAAACATTCCCAGGTAAGTGTTGTGTGTAAAGTCATAACCTTTGAAGAATACTAAGAAGGCTTCTAGGGACGTTACGCACCCAAGTCGCTAAAGAGCATGGAGACAGGTGCAGGAAAGCTCTGGCTGGAACCCTGGCCCTCTCTCCAAGCCTCACATCCCTCATCTCCCAAATGACATGAGAACATCCCTTTGTAGGACCGACAGGGACTCAAATGAAAACATGTCGGTAAAGTACTCAATAAGCAGTAGCTCTTAGTTATTTGCCCATGATTTTGGAGTTTCACAAAGCATGTCGACAGTATTTTTTCTATTTTATTAGTACAGTAATCTTCAAAAATATTAAGACAGATAGTGTTTTCTCCATCGTACACATGAAGAAAGGGAGTCTGCTTCAACATGGCCTGTCTTAGCTTGTAAGTGACTGAGGGCTAGAATCCAGCCCAGTGAGCTGTGTATGTTCTATCTTCAAAATACCTAGAATCTGACCTTTCTCATTATCACCACTGCCACCACCCTGCCGCAGGTCACCACCATCGCATGCCTCCCCACTCCTGTACTCTTGCCTCCCTAGTCAAATCTCCATACAGCAGTCAGAGTGACACTGTTAAAATGTAAGTCACGTTTTACGTCACGCCCCAGTTCAAAACTCTCCAACAGGTTTCCTATCCCACTCAGAGAAAAAAGCCAAAACCCCTATACTCACCTCCAAGGCCCTATTTAATCTATCCATCACCTCTGGCCTCACCTCCCACTGCTGCTACTCACCTGCCCCAGCTACACCACCCCGGTTGCTCCCTGGGTGCTATTGGCACTGGTGCCCCAGGGCCTTTGACTAGGAGTCCTGCAAACCTCGTGTCTGTCTCCTGTTGTCTCAGTGGCTCACTCCCCATCCTCCTTGGAGCATTACTCCTGTCATCTTCTCCGTAAAGCCTTCACTGATGACCCATTTAAAATTACACCCCCACCCCTAAAGTTTCTAAAACCTCCTCCCTGTTTTGTTTTTCTCCACAGGCCTTCTCACATGATAACTATTATTTCTCATCTATTTTGTGTATGGTCTGTCTGTCTCCTGTCACTAGGATGACAATTCCATGCAGGCAGGGACCTTCGTTTTTATGTTACCACTTCCTCGGTTCTTAGAACAGAGTTGGAGCTCAATAATATCTGTTGGATGGCAATGCCAGTCGGCACTGTTTTCACTAGACATGTCACTTTCCTCGAAGCTTCAGCACACCAAGCATTTCACCACGGCAGGATAGGCCATCCTGCACTATTCAAGATGCCCGGCTCAGAGTAAAAACAGACTCGCTAGGAGAAATGTCCAAAATGTCAGGGAGCAAGAGACTTGGGTGTTGCTTTTGCCTCAGAATTGTCTCAGAGAGACCCCACCCCCAATCAAACTAAAGGCAGGCCTAAAGCAAAAGTCCTAGGCCACCAAAGAGTCACACAATTTTACAAGAGGAACTCCACTGAGATCTCGATAAAGTCACCATCTGACAAGCTGGTTGTCAAGGGTATTTCAGTGCACATAGATGGAAGGGAGGAAGGAAAGAAGGCAGGAAGGAAGGTAGGAGAGGGAGGGAGGGAGGGAAGGAGGGAGGGAGGGAAAATATATCACATAAAGAAAATATTAGAATATAACATATTTTTAAAACTTGATTCATTCAACAAATATTTTAGTGCTTGTAATGTAGCCAGCACTGTGATAGGCACAAAGGCCATAGAGATAAAGACATCTTTTCTGCCTTTAAGCTCTTGCTGACCTTTGGGAAAACCAGACCAACAAACAGATGAAAAGCATGTAGGAGCCACAGCAGGGCCAGGGGTCAGTGCAGGTACTGCCAAGAACCTAATGCACCTGAGGGTGGCAGGGGAAGTACCTCCAAGATTTTACTTTTCACTCAAAATTAGTGGAATGGAGGAGGTGGCAGAGCTCGGCCAGGGAATACCTGAAAAGGGAGCATAAGGTTTGAGGGCAAGAGGGGCCTTGAACACGATGCTAACCATTGCAGAAATGCACCTCCCTGGCCAGTAACTGATTCAAACTCCAGTTCAGAGCTGAGTAATGTATCTGAACCAGAAAAATTAATAGGAGCACAGGTAGGGCCTCACTGACAGGCCCTGAGAGGTATCTGGGCAATGAGTGCAAGACGAGATGCTGAGACCCAAACGGGACACGTCCAGTAAGCTCTTCATCTGCGCTAGCCAAAGGGCAGCCCCTAGCCACAGGTGGCTCTTTAACATTTAAATGATTAAAGTTAAATAAACATTTTAAAAATTCAGTTCTTCACACACATGAGCCACATTTCAAGTACTCGATAATCACATGCTGGCTACCATTCCAGACAGTACCTCATCACAAAGTTCTTTTGGATAGCACTACCCTAGGTATTTTTAAGTTTTCATTACTTTCAATTCATTAGACTTAGTAGTTCTAATGCCACAGGTGGCTCTTGTAGTCTTGCAGGCACAAGAGAAAATTAATTGCTATTATAAATTATATTGATGACATACAAAACAGCTCCTTCCCTGGTTAAAGCCAGGTGAATTGCGAGTTGGAAAGACCTAAAACAGTATCAGAGAGAAGGCATGAGAAACAAGAAAATGTACAAACAATATATACAGATACCAAACTAACAATATTTCAAACTGGAATAAATAAATACTAGTAGCTAAACTACATAAATAGTTCTATTTGAATACATGAATTCATAATACATTAATTGAATACATTTGGCCTCTGATGCTGGTGAAATCTCACTCTTATCTTTGATATTCACTTCCCAGATTTCTAGTGAGTCCCAAATTATGGCTGGGAATTGGATTGCCTGGAATAAGGGGACCGTCTCACTCCTGGTTCATGTGGCAGAGCAGCTGGGGGAAATGGATTCGGAGATGACCTTACCTGTATTCCACTCATGGCGGCAGCTTCCCCAGGGAAGGTCGATGGTGAAGCTGCTAAAGAGGTAGAAGAGGGCCCAGGCCAGGACAATGATGTAGTAGGCATTGAGGAGGACGAGGATCATCTGGGAGGCATAGCCGATGCCTGGAGGGAAAGGGGCAGAATTGAGCCAGGGACAGTGGACAGATTTCTCACACACTGCCCACCGCTGCTTAGCAGAGGGTTTGGGCTCCACTGTCAGTGTCCTAAAACAAGAAGTGCTGGATATAAGCATAACCAATGGACACAGACACCAGGGGGGTGAGGGCATGAATGGGAGGGGGGCGTGCAAAGTGGGGATAAGGACACATATGTAATACCTTAATCAATAAAGAAAAAAACAAAACAAAAAAAAGAAGAAGAAGTAGTGCTGGAGCCGTGGCTCCCAGCTCTCCTCTCCCTCCCCAGCAGGCAGGAGTGTGCTGCTCACTCCAACAGCCCTGGTCAGAAGGGGACCTTTCTCCCAGACTCTGCTGCCCTGCCTTGGCTTCCTGTGCACTGACATCTCTATTAGGTTCTGAAAGTTCACCAAGTCAAGGTTATTTTGTAAATGTGTAGACTAACTCCAAGATTCCAATAGTTAATGTTCCCCAGAATTAGTCTGATATATTTCTGAAATATAAAAGCTTCTGTTAAGAGCAGGAACAGATAATTTTCATAGGAGAAAATACAAATAGATCCTCCCTAATAATTGCAGGTGTGCAAAATCAAACAAGACTGAGGTACCATTCTGCAACTACAGCCCGGGTGAAATTTTTTACAAATGATATAGCTCAATAATTTCCAAACTTGTCTGCATATTAGAGTTACCTAAAGATACTTTAAAAATTCCAAAGCCTGGACCAGACCCCAGACAAATTAAATCATAATCTGGGGGTGTGGTACAGGATGTTTTGAAGGTCCCCAGGTGGTTCCAATATGTGGAGGAGTTTGGGAACCACACATAATTCAGAGTTATTAAAAATAGAGGGGAAAGATGCTTGCTCATGTCTATCCACACTGTAAATCAGTATAACACTTCCACAGGACAATTTAATAAGCCAGATTAAGAGACATCAGCTTGATCGTCCATTTGATCCAGTGATCCTAATCCTGCAAATTTATGCCAAAGAAATAATTCCCCAAAAAGGGGGTGGGAGAAATCTATGTCAACAAATACACATGATAGCAGAACTTAACAATTTTATAAGTAATTGAAAATAAGAAAAAGCCCAAACAAAGAACTGTTAAGTAAATTATAATATATCTACTTGCTGGAAGTTTATAGAATCATTAAATGTTGTATATAAAATAGAAAATAAACTGACTGTAAAACAGAGCTATAAACTGTGTGTATTCCATGTTAATAGATATGTAAACTCTATGTAGACAAAAATAAATACCCACCCCCCCAAACTGGAAACAATCCAAATATTCTTCAATGGGTGAATGGTTAAACTGTGATATATCCTTACCATGGAATACTACTCAACAATGAAAAAGAATGAACTATTGATAAAAGAACAAGCTAGATGAATCTCGAGGGCATCATGCTGAGTGAAAAAGCCAATCTCAAGAGGTTATATTTTGTATGTTTCCATCTATACAACATTCTCAAATCAGTGACAGCAAATTAGTGGTTGCTTGAGGTTGGGGGCAGGGCGGGTGGGGTAATGTGATTATAGAGATGCACAACAGATCTTTGTGGCAATAGAACAGTTCTGTATCTTGATTGTGGTGATGGTTACACAAAGCTGCACACCAGAGTGATAAAATTACAGAGAATTATACAAATGAGTGCAAGAAAAACTGGTGAAATCTAAATAAGGTCTGTGGATAGTACCAATGTCAATTTCCAGTTTGTGATATTGTTCTATAGTTATGCAACACTAGAGGCCTAGTGCATGGATTCGTGCACAGGTGGGGTCCCTCGGCCTGGCCTGCGGGGACCAGGCAGAAACCAGCAGTCTGACATCCCCCGAGGGGTCCCGGATTGCGAGAGGGCACAGGCCAGGCTGAGGGACACAGCCTGATCCCCACAGGCCAGGCCGAGGGACCCCACTGGTGCACGAATCCATGCACCAGGCTTCTAGTATGCATGTAAGATCTTTGGTTAATCTCTTCCCATCCTCCCCCCTTCCCCCTTTCCCCTTCTCTCTGAGATTCATCAGTCTGTTCCATGTTTCCATGCCTGTGTGTTGAGCATCTGCCCCCTGGTGGTCAGTGCACATCATAGCTACTGGTTGAACGGTCAAACAGTCAAATGGTCACTTAGGCTTATATATATATATAGATATTACCATTGAGGAAAACTGCATGAAGTGTACAGACGACCTTTCTGTACTATATTCTTGCAACTTTCTGTGAATATATAATTATTTCAAAATAGAAACTTACAAAAATCCTACATAAAAAGAAATATTGAAATAAAACACCCTAAATTTTAAATAGCTGTTGTGTCAAGATGGTAGACTTATTATATTTTCCTATTTAAAATTCTCTTTTAAAATGTTTTATAATTGATTACATATATTTTGAAAATATAAAATAATTGTCACATATACTAGTATATATTTAAAATATATAACTAAAATAGCTTTGCACTCTACTTATTTAACCTAAAGCCTTTATCCCATCCTCATCACTATCTTCTCCATAGCTCAGTACTGGACCCATAAATGGAGGGTTTAACATAACGACACAGAATCTTATCTCAATCAGCATGGCTGCTAAGCCACTCAGTCATTTCAAATAGGTTTACTATCCCCAATGCAGATACCCCGGAGTCATAACACAGCTACTCACCCTCAAAGATGGGGCAGATCTTCCTCCAAGCTGTGATGCCTCCTTGGCTAGTGTACTGGCCCAGCGCTGTCTCCAAAAGGAAGATAGGAATGCCACAGGTGAAAAGGAAGATGAGGTAGGGGATGAAAAAAGCACCTGTGGGTGGGAAACAGGCTGTCCATTACCTAGCACTAGCCTCCTCGTGGTCCACATTCATCTTTTCCAATTTCCACCCCATACTGCCCATCAGAATCCCAGGGTAGGGGGTCATGAAACACTGCAGGGGGCATCTGTCCAGGTGTCTGGAACCATAGCAGAGATCTAGAGTCACCAAGTTATCTAGAATCTAATCAGCCTGTTTTTCACTTTGAAGTTTCAATCTATACCTACCAAGTTTTGCTCCCTGATGAACATCAATTATTGCCTAAATAACACATAACCTGTGGCAATAACAAGGGGTTCACTGAATGATGGATGTCCAGGAGCATTAATACAGCCCAGGGACTTTCATTATTTTCAAGAAAATGATTGCTCTTAGAGTTAAATAGGAACTTTAAGGGGGCTGAAATCACATTTCGCTTTAGTAACCCTTTCTGCTTTTGTTTTCATAATCATTACATGAGAGAAGTCTACTGATGCTAGAAGTGCTAACATTTTCTCCACCAGGGACCTTTATCGTCTGGCAAAGTAGACAGGAGAGTTCATAGAGTACCAGAGAGGAGAGACCAGCACAGAGCAGGAGATCCAAATATCTGCAGAGGGTCCCCTTCTAGCTTTCAGCTGAGTACTGGTCAGCACTTATGTGTGAGGAAACCACCCAAGGTGAAGGGGGAAAAACATTCAATGCCCTTGAGATTATGGTGCTCACATGGGGCTTGGAAGAGTGACTGTTCCCACCAGCCACACTGGATAATCTCAGGACTCAAGGGCATTGGGAAGAGAAGGCATTTCCTCAGTTGTGGGCATAATTATTCCTAGATTGAGCACGACTCTAGTTCTGCCTAACAAATCTTAAAAGCAAAACCCAAAGGATCAAATAACTTCACTGATCCCAGGAAAAAGCCCAAGAATATTTATAGAAATACAAAAATACTCAGCAACCAGTAAGGCAAAAATCACCAGGTCTGACATCCAAGCAAAAATTACCAGGAAAATATTACTCATAATTAGTAGATAGATCAATCAATTGAAGCCAACCCATGACTTGCACAGATGTTAGAATAAGTAGATGAGGACATTAAGATACCATAGTTATTATAATTGTGTTCCGTGTGCTCAAAAAGAGAATAAAGATATTGAAAGATCCAAATCAAACTTCTAGAAATAAACCTCAAAATGCATGAGATGAAAAATACAATAGCCCTGGTCAGTGTTGCTAAGTGGTTAGTGTGTCATCCTGTGCACGGAAGGGTCACAGGTTCTATTCCCAGGTAGAGTACATACCCAGGTTGCAGGTTGCGCATGCATGAGGCAACTGATCGATGTTTCTCTCTTTCCCTCTCCCTCTGCCTTCATCCCTCTCTCAAATCAATAAAAACATGTCCTCAGGTGAGGATTTTTTAAAAAGAAGAAAAATACAATGGATAGGATTAATGGGAGATTAGACATAGCAGAACTTGACCCACAGAAGAAATTATCCAAAATAAAACACAGAGAAAAAAGAGAATTAAAACAAACAGACAGGTGTCAGTGAAATGTGGGATAACTTTAAGCAGCCTACTATACTTATAATTGAAGCTCTGAAGGAGACAAAAGAGAGGGGCCAAAGTTTTTTGAAGAAATAATGGTTGAAACTTTTCCAAATGTGATGGAAACTATAAATCCACAGATCCAAGAAGCTCATTGAGCCCCTAAATAAGAAATGTGAACATGGGACATTGTAGTCAAATTATTTAAACCAGCGACTAAGAGTTTTTAACAAGAAATGTTAAAAGGAACCAAAAGGGTGGGAGGACATATGCACAGAAGAACAAAGATAAGGAAGACAACCTATTTCTCATTGGAAGCAATGCAAGTGAGAAGGTAGTGATGAGGGAGCACATTTGCTAAAGTTTCTAAAGGAAAAACAATTGTCAAGTTAGAATTCTATACCCAATAAATATACTGTTCAAAAGGGGAAATGAAACAAATGCTTCCTAAGACATGCAAAACCAGAAAGACTCCATCACCAGTAAGCAGATCTGCACTAGAAGAAATGTTAAAGAAAGTCCTTCAGGCGGTGGGAAATGATGCCACAGAGAAATATGAATCTACACAAAGGAATGATGAATATTAGAAATGCTAAGTATATACATAGGTAAATATATAAGAACTTTTTGCTATTATTCAAATCTATTTGATTAAACAAAAATAATAACAACATAATGGGGAGTTTATAACATATGAAAAAGTAAAGTGTATAACAACAAGAGCACAAAGGTCAGGAGAGAAATGGAAGTGTATTATTGTGAGATTCTTATTTGTAAAGTGGTATATTGTTGGAAGGTAAACTGTGATAAGTTAAAGATGCATATTACAAAACCTAAAGCAATCACTAAACTAACACAACAAAGAATGATAGCTAATAAGCCAACAAGGAAGAAAGTTGACAATAGAATAATAAAAATATCTAGTTAATCTAAAATAGCAATTTTCAACCAGTGTGCCACAAGAATGTTTAAAACATGCAATACCTGGCTATTTAGTCAGGGGCACTGACCTCTTTCCCCTTAGGTTGTCAAATAAAAAAATGACAACAATAGCCATCTGATGTGAGTAAGTCAACAGTATATTTATTTTGTCAGATCAACCAAAAATATATTTTTTTAAAATAATTTTTATTGATTTTCAGAGAGGAAGGGAGAGGGAGAGAGAGATAGAAACATCAATGATGAGAGAGAATCATTGATCATCTGCCTCCTGCATGCCTCCCACTGGGGATCGAGCCCACAACCCGGGCATGTGCCCTTGACCAGAATTGAACTCAGGATCCTTCAGTCCATAGGCCAACGCTCTAGTCACCAAGCCAAACCAGCTAGGGCAAAAAATATATTTTTTTAGTGTGCTGCAGAAATCTTAGTAATTAGTTTATGTCCACCATGACATGACAAAGGTTGAAAATCACTGATCTAAAAGAAGACAGAAAGAGAGGGAAAGGGAAAGAAAGGACTAATAGAACAAATAGAAAACAAATAGTAAAATGATAAATTTAAACTTAGCTAACAAATTGGTAATTACAAAGTAGTTATGGGGATGCAATGCATAGCATAGGGAATACAGTCAATAATATTGTAATAACTGTGTATGGTGCCAGGTGGGCACTAAAATTATCAGGGGAATCACTTGATAATTTGTTTAACCACTATGCTGTAAACCTGGAACTAAAATAAAATACTATTGAGTGTAAACTGTAATTGAAAAAAATAAAATGTTTAAAAATTTAAACTTAACTATATGGATAACTGCATTTATTTTTTTATTTTATTTTTTTATTTGGAAGGGAGGGAGAAAGAGAAACATTGACATGAGAGAGAGACACTGATTAATTGCCAGTGGAATCAAACCTGGGAACCTTCAGTCCATGGAATGATGCTCTATCCACTAAGCCAAACTGGTCAGAGCTGGATAAGTGCATTTAAATGTAAGTAGTCTAAATATCCAAAATAAATGGTAGAGATTGTCAGATTGTTTTTTTAAAAATCCTATATAATAAGAGAGCATTATGCTAAGTTAAATAAGCCAGTCAGAGAAAGATAAATACCACATGATCTCACTCATTTGTGGAATATAGAGAACAGCATAGAGTGATGAACAGGGACAGATCCAAAGACAGAGAAACAGCGATCAGACTATCAATCTCCAGAGGGAAAGTAGGGGAGGGAGGGAGTAAGGGGGAGAGATCAACCAAAGGACTTATATGCATGCATATAAGCCAAACAAATGGACACTGACAACAGGGGAATGAGAGCATGGCGGTTGGGGGTGAGAGGGGCGGTGGCACGGGGAGGTTGGGGGTTAATGGGAAATGAGGACACATTTGTAATACCTTAACCAATAAAAAATTTTAAAAAATTTAAAAAATAATAAATAAATAAATAAAAGCATTACTAAAAAAAAAAACATCCTATATAATAAAAGCCTAATATGCTAAGTGTCCGACCATTAGTTCAACCAGTCACTATGATGCACACTGACCAGCAGGGGGCAGACGCTCTGACTGGTAGGTTAGCTTGCTGCTGGGGTCCAGCTGACCAGGACTGGGTGATACGGGCCAGACACACCCTGGACGAATCCATCCACTGGGCCGGTTTTGGCCTGATCCCCACAGGGGGCCGAGGGACCCCACCAGTGCACAAATCCATGCATTGGGCCTCTAGTAAATCTACACTAATAAAAGACAAACATGCAAATTGACCATACCTTCACTATGCCTTAAGCCACGCCCACCAGCCAATCAGAGCAACTATATGCAAATTAACCCAACCAAGATGGCGGCTGGCAGCCACAGAGCTGGAGCAAGCAGGAGGCTTGGTTGCTCCAGTGATGGAGGAAGCCAAGCTTCCCGCCTGCCGCGGCCGGCTCTGAGCTCCACTCAAGGCTACCAAGTTTCAATTATAGAAGGTAAATAAATCCCAGAATAAAAAAGAAAAAGAAAAAAAGGAGAGGCTGGGAGCTTCCATCGCCGAGGGGCTTGGCCAGCTTGAAAACGGTCCTCAGCCCCTCACCTAGACTGGCCAGGCATCCCAGTGGGAACCCCCCACCCTAAAGGGGGTGTGGCCAGCCTGAAAACAGCCATCAGCCCCTCACCCAGGCTGGCCAAACCTCCATTGGGTGAGGGTCCCCACTGGGGGGGCTTGACCAGCCTGCAAACAGCCATCATCCCCTCACCCAGGCTGGCCAGATATCCCAGTGGGGACCCCCACCCTGAAGGGGGTGTAACCAGCCTGCAAACACCCATCAGCCCCTCACCCAGGCTGGCCAGGCACCCCAGTGGGACCCCCACCCTGATCTGGGACACCCTTCAGGGCAATCCAGCCGGCCCCCACCCGTGCACCAGGACTCTATCCTATATAATAAAAGGGTAATATGCAAATTGACCCTAACAGCAGAACGACTGGGAATGACTGGTCACTATGACACACACTGACCACCAAAGGGCAGATGCTCAATGCAGGAGCTGTCCCCTGTTGGTCAATGCACTCCCACAGGGGGAGCTCTGCTCAGCCACAAACCAGGTTGATGGCTGCCAGCACAGCGGTGGTGGCGGGAGCCTCTCCCGCCTCCTCAGCAGCACTAAGGATGTCTGACTGCAGCTTAGGTCTGCTCCCTGCTGGCAAGTGGACATCCCCCGAGGGCTGCTGGGCTGCCAGAGGGATGTCTGACTATCAGCTTGGGCCCGACCCCAGGGAGTGGGCCTAAGCCAGCAGGTGGACATCCTCCGAGGGGTCCCAGACTGCAAGAGGGCATAGGCCAGGCTGAGGGACCCCCCATCGAGTGCACAAGTTTTTGTGCACCGGGCCTCTAGTCTGAATATATAAAACCCTAAGCTACCGGTCAACCATTCAACTGGTTGACCGTTTGACCGGTTGTTATGATGTGCACTGACCACCAGGGAACAGATGCTCAATGTTGGAGCTGCCCCCCGGTGGTTAGTGCACTTCCACAGCAGGATCACCGCTGAGCTGACGATGTGAGCCAGACGCCAGGCTCACAGCTGGCAAGCACAGCTGTGGTGGCGTGAGCCTTTCCCGCCTCCATGGTAGCACTACCCAGGGGTGGCGGCAGGTACAGTGGGGCCAGGATGAGCAGGTGCAGCACTCACCTGGCCTGGGCTCAGGATCCTCCCTAGCTGCCTGCTGCTTTGTGTTCTACTACATCTCCTGAGAGGTTCCAGATTGTAAGAGGGCGCAGGCCAGGCTGAGGGACCCCACCAGTGCATGAATCCATGCACCAGGACTCTAGTAAATATAACTAGCAAGACTCAGCTATATGCTGCTTGGGAGAAATTCATTTTTAAAAATATATTTTTATTGATTTCAGAGAGGAAGGGAGAGGGAGAGAGATAGAAACATCAATGATGAGAGAAAATTATTGATCGGCTGCCTCCTGCAAGCCCCACACACGGTATTGAGCCCACAACCTGGGCATGTGCTCTGGCTGGGAATCAAATTGTGACTTCCTGGTTCGTAGGTCAATGCTGAACCACTGAGCCACATCAGCCGGGCAGGAGAAATGCATTTTAAATATCAAGACATGAATAGGTTCAAAGTAAAAGGGTGGGAAAATATTTGCTAGGCTAATACTCACCAAAAGCAAGCTGGAGTGTTTATATTAATATAACATAATATAGATTTTGGAGCAAAGACTATTACCAGAGGTAAAGAAGGTCATCTCATAATGATAAAGAAGTAGATTAATCAAGAAGACATACAATCCTAAATGCATATGTACTTAATAACAGAGCTTCAAAATACATGAAGCAAAAATGCTAGAACTACAGGGAAAAATAAATAATTCCTAATTAAAGTCCAAAATTTCAATATCTCTCTCTAAATAATTGATAAAAACAAGTAGATAGAAAATCAATAGGAATATGAAATATTTGAAAACCACATCAACCAACTTGACCTACTTGACATTTATAAAACACTATCCAACAACAGCATGATTTCCAAGTACCCCTGAAATAGTTACCAAGATAGACCATATTCTGGGCCACAAAGCAAATTTCAATAAGTTTCAAAGAATTCAAGTCATACAAAGTATGTTCTCTGACTAAATTAGGAGTCAATAACTCAGAGCTAATCAAAAGGAAAATAAGAAAGTATTTTTAAATGAAATGAAATGAAATGAAATGAAATGAAATGAAATGAAATGAAATGAAATGAAATGAAATGAAATGAAAACACAACATATCAAAACTTGTGGGATGATGCTAAAGTGGTACTTAGAGGGAGAATTTATAGCACCAAATGTTATTATAAAATAAGTCTCAAAACAATGATTTTAGCTTCCACCTTAAGAATGAGAAAAATAACAGCAAATGAAACTCTAAGCAAGTCAAAAGAAATAATAAAAATCAGAGTGGAAATCAATAAAATAGAAAACTACAGAGAAAATCAATGGAAAAAAATGCTTCTTTGAGAGAATCAATAAAATTGATAAACTTCTAGGAGACACAAATTACCTGTATGACAAATGAGCGAGGTATCATCAGTATAGATTCTACTGATATTAAAAGGATAATAAGAAAATATATGAATAACTTTATGTCAATAAATGTAACAATTTAGGTAAAATGACACATTTCTTAAGAAATGCAAACTATCAAAGCTTACTCAGGAAGACATAGGTAATCTCAATAGCCCTATTTCTATTAAATAAATTTTTTTGGTTGTTGTTTAAAACCTTCCCACAAAGAAAACTCCAGGCCCAAATGACTTCACTAGTGAATTCTCCAAACATTTAAGGAGTAAATGACACCAATTCTTCACAAACTCTTCCAGAAAATTTAAAAAGAAGGAATGCTTCCCAACTCATTCAATGAAGTCAGCATTTTCCTCATAACAAAAGCAGACAAAGATACTACAAGAAAAGAAAAGTGCAGACCAATACCTTATCTGAACATAGATGCAAAAATTCTAAACAAAATTTTAGCAAGTCAAATCTAACAATATATAAAAAGAATAATACATTACATTAGTGGGGTTTACCCCAGGAATACAAGGTTGTTTTAACACTCAAAAAACAATATAATTTATAATATTAATAAATCTAACAGCCATTTCTGTTTAAGAAAGAAAGAAAGAAAGAAAGAAAGAAAGAAAGAAAAGAAAAGAAAAGAAAAGAAAAGAAAAGAAAAGAAAAGAAAAGAAAAGAAAAGAAAAGAAAAGAAAAGAAAAGAAAAGAAAAGAAATAAAACCTTTAGCAAATGATGTGTAGAAGGGAAATTCCTCAACCTGATAAAGGGCATCTACAAAAAACCTACAGATAACATCATGCTTAATAGTGAGTGACTGCTTAACTCTTAAAATCAAGAAAAAGACCAAGATGTCTATTCTTACCACTTCTATTCAACATTGTTTCTATAAATATTGATTCTAGCCAAGGCAAAAAGGCAAGGAAGAAATTAAAAGTTATTCAGATTGGAAAAGGAAAAAAAACTGCTTTATTCTCAAATGACATAATAATCTATCCTATATAATAAGAGAGGAATATGCTAATTAGCCATTACACCCTGAGGCATAACGACCAAGCATGTCACAATCAGATCACGGATCAGCAGGAGAGTAGGCCAGCGAGGTACAAGCAGGCTGTGGAGAGCTACAGGAGGGGGCAGGGAAGCAAGTTATGAGGAGGGGGGCAAAAGGGGGGAGCTACAGGAGGGCGGCAGCGACCTACTGGCTACAAGCGGGTGGCAGAGAGCTATAGGACAGGGCAG
Source organism: Myotis lucifugus (assembly GCF_000147115.1). Classification (NCBI taxonomy): domain Eukaryota; kingdom Metazoa; phylum Chordata; class Mammalia; order Chiroptera; family Vespertilionidae; genus Myotis; species Myotis lucifugus. Next base: position 4,315,663 of record NW_005871146.1, on the reverse strand, counting down.
GGCAGCAAGCAAGAGGGAGGCAGAGAGCTACAAGAGAGGGCAGGGCAACAAGCTATGGGGGGCGGGGGGAGCTACAGGAGGGCAGTGCAGTGGGCAGAGAGCTACAGGAGGGCGGCAGCAACATACTGGTGCACGGATTCATGCACAGGGCTACTAATATATATATATATATAACCTTAATATGCAAATAGACCGAATGGAGAAACAACTGAACAACCAAACAACCGGTCACTATGACGTGCGCTGACCACCAGGGGGTATGCGCGGAACATGGCAGGCGTCGGCCGCAGCAGGATTGTGGAGGAGGTGAGAGGGGGTGCCAGACCAAGGTGGGGTGCCAGTGGCTGTCACAGGGACAAGCTTCTGGTGGTTACTGAAAATTCTTTGCTCCTATGAGCCGCAGTCCCGAGCTGCAATCACACCTGTTGGGGTCCAACCCCAACGGGTCCAGGGATCCCCAAAGGTGTGGACGGAGTCGGCGAAGAATGAATGACATGGAAACTGGGTTCAGTTCATCAGCATAGCGAGGTTCTCCCTTCAGGATCTCCAGCGAAGTTCTGGTTAGGATCTCCAACCAAGTTCTGGTGCCATGTTCTCTCACTAGGTTCTCCAGCCAGGTTCTCCAGGTTCTCCAGCCAGGTTCGGTCACCAGGTTCTTTAGCCAGGTTCTATCCAGGTTCTTTTGCCATGTTCTTCTAGGCTCTCCAGTGAAGTTCTGTAGCCAGGTTCTGTCCAGGATCTTTTGCCATGTTCTCTGGCTAGGTTCTGGTTAGGATCTGATGAGGTTCTGCTGAGGATCTGATGAGGATCTGATGTTTATTGTCTTGTTACATCCGTATTTATACCAGCCGATTTTAATCCTGTCAATTTCTATTACAAAGGTTAGGGCGTTTCTTTTCTCCATTCCAGGGAGTAAAGATTATGTAGCTTAACTACCCGCCTGGCACTTAATTAAGGGGTTGTATCCCCTCCCTAACCTCAGGGAAAAATCCCCACCTGGGGAAACAACCTTTCTCAGAGAGGTGACCTTGGTTAAAACACATGGCACTAAAGAGAGCAAACATATTAAGAACAATATGCTATATACGCCAGGTCCCTTGAAACATATGCTGTGCAGATGTTTCTTTCCTGCAGCGACTGTGTCAAGCAGCAAGGATGGACCGGCTTCCGGCACGCACCTGCTGCCAGTGCTGTTAGCGGGTGCGAGCAGCTGCCAGCCCCAATCGTCTCTCGGGGCTTCTCCACCTCCCCCTGCTCCTGAGGGGCAATCAGGGCCGTCAACCGCTGGTCTCACCCACTGCCAGCGCTAGCCCCACTCACACCCATGGCTGGCTCCAGAGCTGCTGCTTGTACTGGCTGCTGGCGCCAGCCCCAATTGCTCCACAACATCAGCGGGTGTGAGCAGGGCCAGTGCTATCAGCGTGTGGGAGTGGTGGCAGTGGGAGCAGGGCTGCCAGCCGATAGGGAACTGGGGGCTACAGCAGGAGGGGCAGGGCCAAGGCATGGAGGATTGGCCGAGACCTGCCCCTGTGCCCATTGCAGCCTCGTGACCCACAATTCCTTTCAAGGTGCACAAATTCATGCACTGGGCCCCTAGTCTATGTACAAAGTCCTTTGGAATCTAAAATAGTCTAACTTGCCTAGCCAGTTTGGCTCAGTGGATAGAGCATCGGCCTGCGGACTGAAGGGTCCCAGGTTCGGTTCTGGCCAAGGGCACATGCCTGGGCTGTAGGCTCGATCCCCAGTAGGGGACATGCAGGAGGCAGCCAATCAATGATTCTCTCTCATCATTGATGTTTCTATCTCTCTATCCCTCTCCGAAATCAATAAAAATATTTTTAAAAAATAAAATAGTCAAACTCATATAAACAGAGAGTAGAATGGTGGTTACCAGAGGCTGAGAAAGGGGGAAACAGAGATCCAGGCATTGGTCAAAGGGTACAAAGTTTAAGTTAGGGCCTAACTGTTAGGCAAAATGAGTAAGTCCTAGAGATCTACTATATACCATAGTTAATAATATTGCATTTTTTCCTTAAAAATTTACCAAGAAGGTAAATCTTATGTTGTGTTCCTATCACCAAAAAAAAGGGAAAAAAAATTAAAAGAGGGCAGATCGGGCCTGGCCAGGTGGCTCAGTTAGTTGGAGCATCATCGTGTGCACCAAAAGGTTTTGGGTTCACTTCACAGTCAGGGCACATTCCTAGGTTGTGGGTTCGCTCCCTGGTACAGGGTGCAGAGCAACCAATCGATGTTTCTCTCTCACATCCATGTTTCTTTCTCTTCCTTCTTCCCTCTAAAAATCAATTAAAAACAAAACATATCCTTAGGTGAGGCTAAAAATAAGAGGGCAAACAGAAACTTTTGGAGATGATAGATATAACCTCCAAACTCATCAAGTTGTGTACATTAAATATGCACAGCTTTTTTTGTGTCAATCATTTCTCAATGAAGTATTTTTAAAAAGAAAGGAAAAATCCTTTGAAATGTACCAAAGAGCTGCTAGAATCAATAAGTTAATTTAGCAAGGTTGCAGGATACAAGATCAGCATACAAAAATCCATTGTATGTCTATATACTAGCAACCAAAACATGATAAATTCAGCTTAAGAAATAATACCATTCATAACAGCATCAGGATCAAATCTGACAAAAGATGTGATATTGAGATATGTACACTCACAACTGCAAACCATTGCTGAGAGAAAATTTAAGACCTAAATAAATAGTGAGGCATAGTTCCCTTCTATTCATGGGTCAGAAGACTCTATATTACTTGGATGTCAATTGTTCCCATGTTGATTTATAGATTCACTGTAATCCCAGTCAAAATTCCAGAACACTTTTTTGCAGAAATTGACAAACCGATTCTAAAATTCATAAGAAAATGCAAAGGAAATAAAATAGCCAAACAACTATGAAGAAGAAGAACTAAGTTTTAGGCTTAACTCTACCTTATTTTCATATTATTATAAAGCTATAGTAATCAAGACAATATGGTGTAGGTGTCAAAATAAACAATTCAATAGAACAGAATACAGCCCAACAACACACCCAAATGTATATGGACAAAGGATTTCTTTCTTTCTTTCTTTTTTTAATCCTTGCCCGAGGATATTTTTCCCATTGAATCTTTTTTTTTTTCTTTGAGAGAGAGAGAGAGTGGAAGGGAGAGGGAGAGACAGAAAGAAACACCGATGTGAGAAAGACACTTCGATTGGTTGCCTCCTGGCATGCCTCTGACCAGGGCTGGGACCCTGCAACCAAGGTACATGCCCTTGACTGGAATCCAACCAGGGGTCCGCAGGCCAACGCTCTATCCACTGAGCCAAACCAGCCAGAGCCGGACTAGTGATTTTCAACAATGGTGTAAAGGCAACTAATGGGGAAAAAAGATAGTCTTTTCCACAAATGATGCTGGAACAAGTGGATATTCATGCACTCAAAAAAAATGAACTTTAATCCATATCTTCATTATCATATAGAGCTAAATGTAAGACCTAAAACTATGAAATTTCTAGGGGGAAAAAGAGCTTGAGTAAGCAAAGATTTCTTTCGTGTGACACCAAAAACATGATTCATAGAAGAATAAATTAATCAAACTGGACTTATCAAAATTTTAAATTTCTACACTTCCAAAGACACTATTAAGAAAAACAGCCAACCCTAGCCAGTTTGGCTCAATGGATATAGCCTTGGCCTGTGGACTGAAGGGTCCCGGGTTCAATTCCGGTCTAAGGGCACATGCCTGGATTGCAGGCTCAATCCCCAGTAGGGGGTGCAGGAGGCAGCTGATTAATGATTCTCTCTCTCAACATTGATCTTTCAATCTCTCTCTCCATCTCCCTTCCTCTCTCTGAAATCAATAAAAATATTTTTTTAAAGAAAGAAAGAAAAAACAAAAACAGAGCCAGAAGTGGCAGCAGTTGTGGCTGCAGGCCTGCAGGGAGAGGGCTGAGGCTGGGCTAAGCGAAGCACCACGCAGCAGTGCTGAGCTCGCAGCCTTGGAGATGGGCCTGAGATCAGCCACGAGATCTGGAGTGCCCTTAGGGAAAATTGCAAGAATTAGGAGCTTATGTTGAATTATTTTGCATATGGGATGTTTGAGGTCTTCTGGCATTTGCATCTGCCATGGTTCAATGAAGAATGTCCTGGTTACATTACGGTGATGGTGACCAACAAGAAAAGTCAGGACCTGTCCCTGTTTCGAGGGGACAGTACAATTCAATTCACCTATAGCTCCGTGGTGCACTAGATAAGCTTTACTCCATCCAACTAACCCCTCTAGTCTACAGTCCTCTGACACCAGCATATTCTATAGTAACGTGCCTCCAAACAAGAGCAGTCAGTCGGGGAGGTGAGAGACGGCAGGACGCTGCACTGCCACCCATGGCGGTTTCTAGCACGAGACGTCAGAAAAGAGATCCCAGAGTTTCTCCAAGTTCACAGAAGCAGAACACCACAATGTCGGACAGGTGTATGATGATGGCGCTGCCACCGACTAAGGTCAACAGTGAAACTTCGGAGGGAGCCAGCAGCCTCTGAAGATGCGATTGATATTAAGCCGGAACCAGGTGACCTCACCAATGAAGACCTCAATTTTGTGCGGGAGAATCCCTTATCTCAGAAAAAAACCTACCGTGACACAGAGGGTTCTTTTCAGCCTTCCGCTGAAATTTATTGACCGTCTGCAAGTCGAACTGCAGATAGTGGTGTTCATTTAAACAGCAATCTCAACAGCAGCAAAACAGTATTCATGCTGCCAAGCAACTCAGTATACAGAACAGCCGGGTAGATGAGACAGGACATTTGTGTGAACGAGAAGTGCTTACCAGCTTAGAAAAGATAGTCCCGCCTTCAGGAAAAAGTGAGGATTGAGGGGAAAACTTTCGGAAGAGAGAGTTGCCGGTGGTAAGTTCAGTGGTTAAAGTGAAAAAATGCAATCACGGTGAAGAGGAGCGAGAAGAGGATGCTTGTGGGTCCCGTTCAGGAAGCATCTCCTATTGTCAGTGCCAGCAAAGCCCAGAGGACACCCTGCTTCCTCCTTCTAAACAAGCTAACAAGGATCTGATTTTGAAGGCTGTATCTGAAGTTCAAGAACCTGTAACAGAAACAACTAACTATTCTACAGTCTCACAGAAACAGACATTTTCAGTTGCTCCCGGAACTCGAACTTCTCAAGAAGAATTGCTGGCAGAAATGGTCCAGGGGCAGGGGGGGCGGGGGGTGGCAGGGAAAGAGGGGGAGGGAAGGGGTGGGCTGGAGGAGGTCAAAGGGGGGGAAAGGGGGACATATGTAATACTTTCAATAATAAAGAATTATTGAAGAAGAAGAAGGAAGAGGAGGAGGAGGGGGAAGAGGAGGAGGAGGAGGAGGGAGAGGAGAAGGAGAAGGAGAAGGAGAAGGAGAAGGAGAAGGAGAAGGAGAAGGAGAAGGAGAAGGAGAAGGAGAAGGAGAAGGAGAAGGAGAAGGAGAAG
>NW_005871146.1:4282686-4309751 GCF_000147115.1 Myotis lucifugus | reverse complement strand
TTAAATGGTGCAAACAATATTCTACCCACTTTCATTCCCCTTCCGTAGCTTTCCCCAATGTAAATTTCTTAAGTGTTGATTGCCCATCCAAAATTGAAACATGAACAAAATGTTCTTAACCCAGAAAGGTCCCTTCCACGCATCGGGGAATGCCAATGCCGCCTACCAGAACCAGAGATAACACCAAACACCCGTCTTTTAGCCGTCAGCTCTGCCGTTACTTTTTCTGGATTATAAAAAAAAATGGGAATGTCCCTTCTATCATCCACAACACTGCAGATTTAACAGTCAGTGTACACGACCTGCCTGCACGTTTTACCATCCCACCATTACGTGCCACCACGACATGCCTTGAAATGGGTTCGGCCTCAAACCAGTGAGTGACAGCCAGTCCTACCTGGCAGAACATTGTGAAGTTTGAAATTTTTCATCTAATGATGAAAGAGATTCTATAGAACTTGTCAAATCTTTGAAACTGAAATATATTGCTTTCATAACATGAAAAAAAGAAGACAGAATGAGAAAAGATATTTTCAAAATGCATATTTGATAAGGAACTTGTATCCAGAATATTTAAAAAGTCTCAAAATTCAATAGTAAGAAAACAACCAATTTTTTAAAGGGTCAAAAGATTTGAACAGGTTCTCACCAAAGAAGATATATGGGTTCATAAAAGCACATGAAAAGATGCTCAACATCATTAGCCATCAGAGAAATGGAAATTAAAATGACAGTGAGATATATATATATATATATATATATATATATATATATATATATTTCAAAAACCAGGTCTGTGGTGACATTGGGATAGGGTAGCAGAGGTCAGCGGTGGGAGAAATGGACAAGAGGAAATATGGGGGAGTGATGGATATGTGCATTATCTTGACTGTGGCAATGGTTTCAAGGGTGTATACATGTGCCAATACTTATCAAATTGTACAGTTTAAATATGTACAATTTATTGTAAGTCAATTATACCTTAATAAAACTGTTTAAAACAAAAGTCTATGGGGAGTAGAGTTCACTAGTTCTTAACTGCCCATATCCCTGCATCCATAATTCAGGCACTGAGGGAAGCACTTAATTACCACAAGGGCAAAGAAATTAAAATCATAAACAATTTAGTCTGATAAGTATATAAATCATCCAAGGCAGGAGGGGAAAATTAGGGAAGAGATAACACAGTGGATGATATGAACAGTTACTGCTGAGAGTTGGAAACACTGCAGAGAAAGAAGAGAGAGAGAAGTGAGTTTTCAGCCCAACACAAGCCCTTTCTCTCCATCTTTATGCTACATGCTCTTTCCCAAGAAGCCAAGCCAATGTTTAACTGCTGTGGGTCCTGTGGTCGGTTCTGCTCCCTTACTCCTTGAGCACCTGGGCAACCTGCCCCAGGGGACAAGGTCCACACCTACCAAGCAGAGCCACTGGCCCTAAAAGTGGGGAAGGAGTGAGGGGCAGGATGGAGCCCAAGAGGGACCCAAGTGCAGACCATGGAGTCCCCTGAGCCACTCTGGCCTTTTCCCGGTCACCACCACTGAAAGATGGAGTTAGTACTGGAGATAGAGGTTGGCATTCACAGCTACCTGCTGCTCCCCCATATCCACCATGTTCATCTCCTTCCCCAAATTCTAAAATGCCCTGGCACTCTTCCCCATGGGATGGGAGAGACCACATGCCCATCCTAGAAAGGCATCATTCTGCTGGCTACCCTTCGCAAAAGCCACTATGTAGTGTCACCTGTAATGTTCCAGGTGACATTTTTAAAGACATAAACTGATGATAGTCCACATGAGCAACACAACAATGAGCATACATCAATTATGCTATAACCTACACTAGTCTGTCCAATACTGAGCATTAAGTAATTAACTCGAAGTGGCACCAAACTGTCACATGTAGACACTCTTACAGAAAGAAACGTGCTCCTTGTCTCTCTTTGTTCTTTAGTATCTACAAGCAGCATCAAGGAGCACAGTGTCCCCTGGTGCCGGGTGTCATTTAGTCCCCTTTACGGTGGGGTCCCTAGGCTCTCTCTCCCTACAGTTAGAGCTGAGGTTTACTCTGTCGCTGCCCTTCCCCCACAGTCCTTACCCTCAAGAGCCCTAGTTCTGAGAGGTCCGGCTGTGGTACACTCTGTGGTGGTCCATTCTGGGTGTTGAAGAACTCAGTCAGCTGGCAGCCAGGATCCAAGGAGCTAGAGAGGTTCCTGCTGAAAGGCCCATGTTCCGAAGCACCCAGGCCCTGGGTGTTCAGGGACTGAAGATGAGAGGGAAGAGGTGGGAAGTGGGGTGAAGAAGAGGGGAACACCTGTCCTAACATGAGGTGGTCTCCAGCTGGTGGCCTATGACTTGCACAAACAAAAGATTCTCAGCACAGGTGACCTCTGCCCCCTGGTTTTTAGCAACCTGGACTAAGAAATTCAGTATAAAATAATTGGCAGGTTATTTGCTTTTGTCTGAACTGAGATTGGCAGGCAAGTAATTTAAATTCCCTCCTGGCAGATTCAAATCATGTTGCCTAAACCCTCTCCTACCACCTTTCCCACAGCGGGCCTCAGGTGATCCAGTCTCCCCAGCCCTATGGCCGGAGCTTTAGGGGGACAGACCCTGGTGGAAGATTATGTTTGCTTTTCCCTCCAGGGAGTTGAGAGTGGAGAGCAAGGAAAATAATTCAAATGTGCAGCTTCTCAGCAACTTCGTCAGTCATGACCCATCCCCACCACCGCCAGACGCACAGGGCACACGGCTACCACTATGTAGCACAGCACTCGTATCGGCTTACTCCCCACCCCCAGGAGGGAGACCACCCCGATAAGAGATAAACTTCACCTACTCCTGAGTGTTGCCTAAACAACTCATACTTCCTATTTCCAATTCTCTCTCCCACGATCTTAAACCAGTCTTTGCCCCACACTCCACTGTAACTGTTCTTACAAAGTCACACTGCTAAAGCTAATAATCAATTCTCATTTCTCATCTTTCTTAAGCTATCTGCGGCATCTGGTTAGTTCTCTCTCCCTCCTCCCTGCAAGCATTGCTTTTCTTGCCTCCAAAACACTTCATTTTCTTGGTTTTCCTCCTCCGTTGCTGGTTTCTCCTCTGTCTCTTTTGTTGGCTTTTCTCAAATCCCCAAATCCTGGGTGTCTCAGAACATGGGCCTTCCAGCTGAAAGTGGTCTGCTTCTGCCCTTACTTCCCTATAATTAGTTCTCAACACAGCAGCCAGAGAGATTATTTTAAAATGTGAGGTCATGCCCTAGCCCAGGGGTGGGCAAACTTTTTGACTCAAGGGCCACAATGGGTTCTTAAACTGGACCGGAGGGCCGGAACAAAAGCATGGATGGAGTGTTTGTGTGAACTAATATAAATTCAAAGTAAACATCATTACATAAAAGGGTACGGTCTTTTTTTTTTTTAGTTTTATTCATTTCGAACGGGCCAGATCTGGCCGTAGTTTGCCTACGGCTGCCCTAGCCGGTCAGGCTCAGTGGATAGAGCGTTGACCTGTGGACTAAAGGGTCCCAGGTTCGATTCTGGCGAAGGGCACATGCCCAGGTTGGGGGCTTGATCCCCTCTATTCTTGCAAGGGGACATGCAGGAGGCAGCCAATCAATGATTCTCTCTCATCATTGATGTTTCTATCTCTCTATCTCTCTCCCTTCCTCTCTGAAATCAATAAAAAAAATATTTTTTAAAAAAAGAAAAACAGAATTTTGTTCCTTAAATGCTAAAATAAATAAATAAATAATAAATAATAAAGATAAATGAATAAATAAATAAAATGTAAGACCATGCCAACCCTGCTCAAAACTCTGTCATGACTCCCCATGTCACTGAGTAAAAGCCAGTCTTACAATAGCTGACAAGGCCCTACACAATCTGCCACTTCATTCTCTTTGCTTTTCTGACCTCACCTTCTAATTATTCCCCTCTCTGCAGCTCCTCATACAAGCCAATCAGCCTCTTGCTTTAGGACAGCGGTTCTCAACCTGTGGGTCGCGACCCCTTTGGGGGTGGAATGACCCTTTCACAGGGGTCGCCTAAGACCATCGGAAAACACATGTATAATTACATATTGTTTTTCTGATTAATCATTATGCTTTAATTATGTTCAATTTGTAACAATGAAAATACATCCTGCATATCAGATATTTACATTATGATTCATAACAGTAGCAAAATTACAGTTATGAAGTAGCAACGAAAATAATTTTATGGTTGGGGGTCACCACAACATGAGGAACTGTATTAAAGGGTCACGGCATTAGGAAGGTTGAGAACCACTGCTTTAGGACCATTAAACCTTCTGTTTCCTCTGCTTGAAGAACTCCCCCCCCCTGGCCCCGCCCCATACCACAGGGCCAACTCTCCCACCACAGCAAGCCTTTGCTCCAATGTGACCGATGTGACCAACCCACCCACACTTTTGACCCCCTTTACCCAGCTCTGCTTGGTCTTTTCCACAGCTCTCATTCACTTCCGATAGACTGTGTAAATTCCCTATTTCCTATGTTTGTCTCCCTCTTCTAGAATATAAGTCCACAAGGACAGTGAATTGGTCTTTTTGTTTATAAATGCATCCCAACCACGTAGAATGATTGGCACATGCTCGGTACTCAGTAATGGTTACTGAATGACAGGGTCAGGGTCAGGGTGGTTGGCTATGTGATGGGGCACCTGACTGAGATTAGAGACTCTAGAGAGCCATTAGGATGAGGCAGGTGCTTGGAGTGGCTAGTTGCTTCTGATTTCAGATGGGCTTCCTTTTCCCTTTCTTTTCTTTCTTTCTTTCTTTCCTTCTTTCTTTCTTTCTTTCTTTCTTTCTTTCTTTCTTTCTTTCTTTCTTTCTTCCTTTCTTTCTTTCTTTCTTCCTTTCTTTCTTCCTTTCTTTCTTTTTTTATATATAGAGAGAAACATTAATCGGTTGCCTCCCATATGCACCTTGACTAGGAATGGAACCCACAACCTTTTGTGTACAGGACAACACTCCAACCAACTGAGCCACCCGGCCAGGGCAGGATGGCCTTTATACCACTTTCTCAGCTTCTCTGGTTTACAGCTACAATGTTTAAATGTTTACCTGTTGTTTGATCATAATCTTGCCTCAGCCCTTTTCCTGCTCTGGAACTCACTTCAGATTGGATCTACCAAATGTTAGAGCTTCAGGGAACAGAAGAAGACATCACTTGTATTTCTAGTTTGGAACTGAAATTATGTTTGGGGGAATTTTTCATCTCTGACTTCGCCACTGAACAAATATTAGTTATAATAAAGTCCTAGCTTATCCTCACCCCAAAGCACAAAAGCAGCTATTTAAAGCTATGACGTTAGAGAACGGGGATGGGTGCTATCAGAGGCAGGCTGAGAGCACACGTTCCTGAGCACAGTACACCCACAGCACCCCAGCATCCTTCTTCAGAACTTGTTCAGAACATTCCCCTCACCCGCTGAGAGCCCGAGCCCCAATCTGAGAACCACGGGTCTAAATAAAACAACTCCACCAGGAGAAAGGGGGCCAAACCAATCTAAATGCTCTCCATTTCCCCCCCTCCTTCCTCACAGTGGCAGCAAAGGGTCCTGTCATAAAGAGGTACCAGTCGGAGGGGGGCAAAGGGGGAAAATGGGGGGACATCTATAATGCTCTCAATAATAAACATAAAATTAGAGAAAAAGAATAGCCCTGGCCAGCGGCTCAGTGGTTAGCATGTCGGCCTGAACACGGGAGGGTTGCAGATTCTATTCCCTGGCACCTATTTGGGTTGCAGGTTCAATCCCTGGCCCTGGTTGGGCTGCCTGTGGGAGGCAACTAATTTCCATGTGTCTCACATCAATGTCTCTCTCTCTCTTTCTCTCTTTTTCTCTCTCTTTCTTTGCCCGCTCCCTCCCTCCCTTCCACTCGCTCTAAAAACATCAATGAAAAACAAAATCCTTTGGTGAGGATTTAAAAAAAGAGACTCAGTCTCTTATTGACAAAGAGACAAGGAGATGACAAGAAGTGCTCGGGCCCATTCTCTGTAAGAGCTTGTACTGCTTGGGAGGTGAGGGGAGTTAAATGATGACAGAGGGGTTAAACCACTGGGAGCACCCAAAACCAGAAAAACAGGCATGTCCAGGTTCCTCCAACGATCATATGGATCCCTGGTTAGTCCCCCTTACCTTGGCAAAGGTGCCTTTTCATTAATTCACCAGGTGGCCCCAATGACTCATGCCCTTCAGCAAAGCTAAGCATTAACCTCTAGCTCCAAAGCCCCTCAGAACACTTCCCTCCAGCTGCTGTCCTTCCTCAGGGAAAGAGAAGAGGGTCCTGAGGCCCTGCGCTGAGCAAGGGAAGGGATTGTGGCTGGTGGTGTAAGGAGTCAATAACGAGAAAAGTCTCCACTGCCCATCGTGGCCTGCGTGCTGGAGGGCAGGCTCTATCCGGGAGGGAGCCGCCTCAGCAGCCACCCTTCTGCCTCCACCTCCCCTGCAAACACCATGTGAAAAACCAAGGGCCTGGATACTCTTTTCTTCCTGGGCCTGCATTTCCACCCAGGTCTGCACAGACTTACCCCAGAGCCCTGAGGCAGAGCCCAGACCCAAACGCTGCCAGACCACAACCCCCAGCAGGGTGAGCCCCACACCCTCCGCTGCTCCTGTCACTGCTGCCTTTGGCTTCCCCTTCTTCACTTAGTGGCCTCGCACTAGGCCTGGGAATCACTCCTCGCACTAGGCCTGGGAATCACTCTTTCCCACATCTTCATGCCGGTTCTGCTAATTCCCAAGCCAACCTTCACCCAATTCCAGAGAGGCTTGGGGAAAGCTGCTCACCGCCTAAGCTTTCTGCCGCGTGAGGAGCTAAGCTGGTTACTAGGCTCCAGAGAGGGTCTCCTCCTCCTTCTTCCGCCAGCCCCGTCCCTCCACCCAATTCTCTGAAGGGAAAGTGCTCAGGCCTAAATTCCTAAACAAGCATGTGGGGTGTCCAGGGCTAGGTCAAAAGTGAAAATCCCTCCCTCCTCCCTTCACAATGCAGACTGAACAAAGTCCTGTGAGTTCAGGCTGCTGGCCAGAAATTCCTGGACAGAAAAGCCATATCAGCCCTCCCCACCCCTCTGGAAAAACACAAGTTAGCCTCCAATCCCAGAGCCAATCAACCCCCAATTGCCACAACCCTGAGAATAACACTATGAGCTCAGAGCATCTCTCTGTGCTCTTCCCCATTCCTCCCACCTCCACTCTGTGTTGTAGGTTTTCTCTCTCTCCAAAACCATTGTGAGACAGCTCGATGCATTTTGGAGGCCGCTACTCCCCTGCAAGATGGTAGGTGTTGCATTAGGGTACTCTCTAATCCTTGTGGCCCGTGAAAGTACTACTCCCCTCACCATATCCCCCTGTGACCTGCCTCTGCATTTCTCCTTCTTCCAGCTCAGACTGCAGCCTCACTTCAAAACCAAACCTGGGAGCCCAACCATCAGCAAGGAAATCTCCCTAAGCCGTTGCTCACCCAGAACCTTCATTACCTGGGAAAGCCCCCTGGGGCTTCCCACAGCAAGCTGGGATTCCCTGAAAGTGTCGGGAAATGGCCACCACTGCTGTAGGGGTAGCAAAGTTACCCCAGCGTGAGAATGGAAGGGAATGAGAAGCCAACAAAGAACTAAAGTTAGAGTTCATGCTTCCCACACACACATTTTCAGTGGGAAATATATAAAGGAAGAGCCACTGGAATCAAAGGTTATGACACTGGTGGGGGTTAGGTAGTGAATGGCTTAGGGGATGTCATGGTACCAGAAGAATAGAGGAAGACACAAAGCCACGGCTCAGGAATCTCAAGATCATGGGACAGCTTGGTGTTCACATCATCTTCAACATAGCTGCCATTCGTTAGGCATTTACATACATTGTCTCTAATCCTTACAACAACCCTGCAGGTATTACTATCCCATTTTACAGGTGCAGCAGTGGAGGCTCTGAGGACTCAAACAACGTGTCCCAGATTACACAGAGAGCAAGTGGCAGAGCCAGAACCCAAACTCTGGCCCATCTGGTTCCGAGCCTGCACTCCTATTTCCGTGGTGCCCTGCTAACATAGAACACCCCTGGGAGAGTCGCCATCTGTTTAGGTCGCAGGCTCCTGCAGTGTCTGTCCTTAATGAATTCTAAGGAAGGGTCTCTCCAACGCCAGCATTCTATGTGTCTCTGGGACCGCGCAGAGGGGCAGTGAGTGCAGGCGACGGGGACACCTCCTTCCAGGATTGGTGGGGTGGTGCAGCGGCTCTCACCTCCCCCATTTTTGTAGCAGAGATAGGGAAACCTCCAGACATTGCCTAGGCCAATGATCTCCCCCGCCACGGACAGCACAAACTCCATCTTGTTGTTCCAGTGCCCGCGTTCCAGGGTGCCATCTTCCTCTGCCTTCTCCACGACAGGGTACACGGGTTTTGTCTCTCCATTACTGGCTGTGCCCGAGACCCGGCTATCCATCCCACCTGGAAAACAAGCAGGGCACTCTGTCACTGGGGAACTCCGGGAGGAAAGCGCTCCCATCCCTCACCAGCAAATGTCCAAGGGAAGAAGTGCACTGGACGAGAGTGCATTCCTACTCCCTTGTCTGCAGGTGCAGGTCCTCCTTAAGCCTCCTTATGGGTAGAGGCTGGGAGACTGCTGCTGAAATGTATATTCCTTTCCTGTGCCGGGAAGAAAGGCTGCTACTGTGTACAGATGCTGCTTCGACCACACAGGCTCTTGGGTTTGTGGACATGGGAGAACTCACACAGGCTCCAGATGGGCTACGTTCTCCCTGCCACCCCACAACTCCCCTTGTCTGTATCAGCATGAGCTTCAGTGTCTCTATTCTGTATGCTGGGGACCATTGAAGGGATGGACTTTTTATAAATCCTGACAACTACCAATTTCTGTTGCAGGAATTTATTCAAAGAAAACAATTCTGATTGTGGGTAAAGATTTTGGCTTAAGAATATTCATTGCTTTTAACACCAAAAAATTAGAACATACATAAATGTGTAAGAATGGCAAATAGATGAATAAATTATGGTACATACATACAATGGACGACTATATAATCATTAAAAATTGTGTTGAAGGAGAAAGTCTAATGAATGAAAGTGTTCACAAGATGTGAAATGAAAACAGTTATAAAATAGGTCATACAATATGATTATGCTGGGAAAATATTTTATATTTATATGCATTGAAAGATTAGGATGTCCAGAAAAATGTTTTTCTCTCCTTGGATTATAGGAATTTTTCTTATCTATATTTTCTACACTTTTATCAAAGAACACATTTTATTTCGTAAACCAGTTTTTTAAAAAGCTCCTCCCAAAGCAATGAGAGAGGTTGAGTGGGACCAGGAACCCTGAATAAGATGAGCTGATCTTTCCAGCTACTTCCTCCATCTCTCTCTGAAATCAGCCTAAGGAAAAGATGGACTCTGGGCTCTTTTCTTTTTGGGTGATAACAAATGTAGGAAACTGTTACCGTAGAGAAGACAACACAAAATGAATAAAGAACAAGAATTCTAAACCCTTCACTGCTCTATTTTAGACTCTTATTGGGATTGAGGATAAGATTGGATGTGGTTCATACATGGTGAGCAACTACTATGGAAAAAGCACTTTACCTACATTTATCTCATTAATCCACACAACAACCCTGAGGTGTAAGCAGTGTTACCTCTGCTTTGTAAATGCAGAGACTGAGGCTCGGAGAGGTTAAATAGCGTGTCTGCTGCCATACCGCTGGTAATTGCACAGCCAGGACCTAAACCCACTCTGTTCCTGGTTTTTCAATTACATTCCTTGATTGCACTGGCTGCCTAGATGTATCAGCTTGTCGAAGATAAGCATCTTCTAATGACTCTCCCTGATTGTATACAGTGGCTCCTTTTCTGGAACAGTGGGCAAATGGACTCTTTCCTACACCTCAAGAAAAGTGCTTGTTAACGGAACTTTCTCAGCCGGAGCCCCGGCTGGGCACAGACTCTCCTGAGGCTGAGCTACCCGAGGGATCCAGAACATCAGGAAACAGTAGGACCTTTGTTTATTTGATAAATAGGGAATGGACTCCAGAGATTATTAGTGGGATAAGAAGGAGAAACGCAAGCAGCTGGTTCCAAGAAGATTCTTCAGTCCTTTAGAGAAGGTTGCCTAATGTAATACCATCTCCCTTCACTTCGTCATCCTCCCAGATCCCATAAGAAACAGTAGCCCTATCCTGGGTCCCTTGGCCTCGTTAGGGTTCTGCTTCTCAGAGGTAGCCTCGTGCAGTTGAAAGGACATTATGAATCGAGTCAAACAAGCCTGGATTCAGGTTTTAGCTTTGAGCCATATCACTTACTGCCTGACTTCAGGAAAAAGAAGTACTCTGAGTCTTAGTTTGCTCATCTGTAAAAGTGAGAATGATAGGATGTACTTAGCTATAAGGATTAAATGAGAATATATATATGACTTATGCCCTTATTTCATATATATATGAAATCACTTAGTAGAATCACAAGTATTTAAATTTTTCTTTTCTTTCAATACTATCAAAATTTTTATGTTCTTCAATCTTAACTCATTTTACAGAGAAGAAAGCCTTCATTTTCTTAGAATTAAACCCAAATGTCTTCCCTCTCAATCTAGGATTCTCTTTCTCCAAATCACATTGTCCCTTAAGTCAACAACCACTGAAGTTTCAGAAAGAAAATAGCATATACTCTTTGCATGGGCACACATAAATGTCAGGAACATTTTCTAGGAGAGCATCAAAAAACCCTTTGATTATAAGTCCTGGGATCCCACCAACCTGTAGTCTGAGACCCAAAAACAAAAAAGAAGAGAAGAAAATATTACTAACCTTCTTGCAGTTGCTGCCAGTGGTCCAGGCACGGGGAGAAGAATTATCTAAGGGGGAAGGGGAAGGTGCTGCCTTTTTAAAGTGTGGTTCCAACTCCCCTGTGGCACTTGTAATTCTAAACTTGGCCCAGCCCACATTCTTCCTTCCTGCCTCCCCTTCCTACAACCTCCCTTTCCCTGGCACCAGACAACTCACACGTGAGTGATTTCACAGCCCGTGGAGTGTGTTCACGCCCTGGCAGGTCAGGCCAACTGCCTGTGAGCACACGCTCCTCCCTGCGGCTCACTGCTCTTCCCCTCTTGGTGACCGTGGGGTCTCCAGAGGGATCCTGCCTTCCATCCCTTTCTCCTATTCAAGTGTTCCCATAAATCCAGCAAGAAGAGATGTTCCTTTGGTCAAGTCTATACAGATTAATTTAAAAGTACATTTATCTTATCCTTTACAGCTTATGCTTTGGAATGGACAATGATTTAGAATAAAGATACATAGATTATGGGAACTCTAAGAAGTGAGAAAAACTTCCTAAACACTTACACACACACACACACACACACACACACACACACACACTCCTACATAATAAAAGCCTAATATGCAAATTGTCTCCTCAACCAGGAGTTCCACTGGGAGTTTGACCACTCGCTATGATGTGCACTGACCACCAGGGGGCAGCGCGGAACATGGTGGGCATCAGTGACATGATGCGACCTCTCACCGGCTACCTGGGGGCGGGGGTGATCAGATAGAGGTGCGGTGAGAATGCGGAGTGTCTGCCCGAGCTCGCTCTCACTCCTCCTGCTATCCTCCCCCCCAGGGACGCCAGGGCTCTCACGCAGGGGAAGCCCCCACGCTCAGGTGCTGGGCACCAGTGGGGAGCCCACCCCGCACCTGCACAGCCTTTTTTGGGTGAGCCAGGCCACAGCTGCCAGGACTGTAGGGGCTGGTCGGGCTCCCTATGGGTTTGTGCAGGAGCCAGACTGTGAGGCCAGCCAGGAGAGAGTGTGCTGCCTGCTCAGCTTCTGTGCAGTGTCGCTTGGTGGCCCAGAGGCCCACGCTGTGCCCCAGCCCACGGCATTCAGCCGTGCTCACCGCATCTCTAAGTGGGGACTCGGGCACCGTGACTCTGGTGGAGGGGGGCGCATGGGGGTCCGGGGATCCAGGTGCTGCCAAGGGCCCAGAGGTCAGCTGGGACCTGCCCTTCCACGCCAGATGCTCACGCTTCAATTGCTGGCCAGGCCTGGGGACTGCAGCCATGCACAAATTTTGTGCACCGGGCCTCTAGTATATATACAAGAGGCTGATCAGGCTGGGCCAGCCAGGGGGAGGGGCCATGGGTGGTTGACAGGCTGGTTCCACCCTTGGTCGGAGTTGGGGGGGCGTTTGGAGGGAGGGTGGCCAGGGGAAGGGGCCACAGGCAGTTGGCTGGCAGGCCTCGCCCCCTGGTCGAATTCCTGGTTGAACTCCCCAGTTGAACTCCCAGTCGAGGGGACACTTTGTATATTAGCCTTTTATTATATAGGCTATACATATAGAAAAGTCTGAAAAGTATTCATCAAATAGCTTATAGTAGAATAGGGCTGGAGCCAGGAGATGATGTAAACAGACATTTTCACTTCTGCTTTTTGAGCTTCAGTATTGTTTGAATTTTTAAATAATGTGCTAGAATTGATTTTTAAATAATATTTAAACCAATAAAGAAAAGAAAGTGCTAATGTTTAAAATAAAACAAAGCCTTAAACCCATCATAAGCAAGGAGTTGGCTGTGAAGAGGAGGCAGAGACAGTCAGGGGAGCTCTGCTTTGAGGCAGGCGCAGCCAGGAGGCATCTGTGCTGAGTAGAGGACCATTCCTTTCAGCTGGAGGGAAGAGGCCCCGCTCACCACTGGCCAAAGAGCAGTGCAGTGGAAAGCTACTTAGGCTTTGGAGCCAGATGGTCCAGGCAGAAGCTGCTGATCCTGCTTCTGCCGCCTTCCAGTTTGTGGCTTGAGCAAGGTATTCAACTTCTTCAAGTTTTGTTGTCTCATCCATGGAAAGGGTAGAATATTCCTTCCCTTGCAAGGCTGTGTGGGGTTTCAGGAGAACATGTGTCCTGTATGTAAAGGACCATGCATAGCAAGCCCTCAAAAGGTAGCTACGTTTTATCCTTAAGGAACTATTCCCAATGAGGAGGGAAGTTTTCTTGAAGGGGATGGGAGACCCCAGAGCAAAGCTGGACTCAGGCCAGATAGAAGGAATGAGTCTTGGGTAGGGGCTAAGGACGGGGGTGGGGTGGAGGACTGAATGGGATAATAACAATGTGCCTGAAAGGATCCCAAAGTGTGGAAAGGAAGGTAAAGCACAAAGTCTAAGGGAGTTTCTGTCTCTCTCACCCCTCATCCGTCTCTAGGGCATGGGAGCAGGGACAGGGAAGCACATCATAATTCCTAGGGAACCTGGTGGAGATTGTTATTCTTATGCTTCAGCTGCCCCTTTTACTTACTCTCTTATAACCATCCGTCCATCTGATTTAACTGTGTAAAATAAAGCAATAGACCAAAAGGGTCCTCTGAGAGAGTCTGCCAATTCATTCAAAAAGAGTCCATCTTCAAAGACAATGCTATTAAGCTCCCATTTTTACTTTTCAGTGAGTGGTACTTACTAATGACCTGTTTTTTAAATTAAATTGTTATTGTTGAAAGACTAATGACCTATTAATTGAGTTACTAAGCACTGGAAATTCTGGCACTTGTAATCTAAAATTACGAGATAACTGGAGTTTACTGAGGACCCAGATTCGTTCTCTAAGAAGCTGGGACACCATCCACCTTTGGCAATGGCATACGCCCCTCCTGTGTCCTCATACATGTGAGCACTTGGAATCTCCAGTTTCCAGGAAAGACCGGGGATCATCAGGCACCATCAGGATCAGCCTGAGTTGGTTTTGAGTGGCTGCTCTTATATTGCGAAATGCTTGGTTTTACTAGTTGATCTTGTTTTTTATATAACTGCTGCCAAATTGCCATTTTGATTGTTGTTTCATTTCTCTCCAAATCCTTGTTATTCCTAAATTCTTCTTCTCTGTAACATAGGATGTGATGGGTCTTTTGCCCTGTCTAGGTTGACTGTAGTTTTTAAAAGTTTGAGAACTACTGGAAGATGAGTGTTAGTTCATCACGACTCCCTGTTGGAGGTTTAGCACAATCAGGCATGATTAGCCTTCTGTCTACTTCATGCCACCATCATCCTTCGGTCTCCTGGATGCAGGGTCAGGAAACCTGGAAACAGGTCACAGTAGAGTCAATATTCAAGAGTTCTTATCAAGAGGCTGCATTAGTTTGAAGACTCACCGGAGATTGTTAGCAAGGATACTGAAGGCTGTGCTCCCCAGCATCTGTGTGAAACAACGTGAACCATTCAAAGAGCAGGCTATGAGGTCTGGTTCCTATCAAATTAACCCTGGACATATTTCAATGATCATATGCCATGATATACTCTCCCAGCAAGTTTTTGTCTCTACTGGGAGTGGAACACGAGTGAATAAATTGAAGAAAGAGCATGGTTCATTTCAAAAAGAATATTTCTGAGCAACATTAGTTTCAGCATTGGAAGGGGTTGGTGTAGGAAGTGGTGGGCTCCTCTCCCCTGGAGACCTTTACATTAATAGGCATAGTTCTGTTTAATCACAGGGGTGAGACCCTGTTGACCTTTCTTATCTCTTTTCAAATATCACACTAATAAGAAAGACAGGAGCAAGTGGAATAATAAACTAAACAACAAATTATGGTTTTCTAAATCTGGAACAATTTGAACAACAAAATGAATAGCGATAGTATTGGATTATAACCCAAAGAACAGAATACACTCATGAGTTTATACTAAAATAAATAAATAAATAAATAAATAAATAAATAAATAAATAAGAAAACTAGAGTTCTGAAAACTAGGATTCAATTAAAAATGCATAAGGAAAGAGAAAAATAGAAAATCATCATTAATCAAATACCACTGTAATAATTGTTGAAAACAAGATTCACCAATGAATACTAAAATTAATGGGTGCCTGGCCAGCGTGGCTCAGTAGTTTAGCCAGGAGGTCACAACTTGATTCCCGGTTGTGGGCTTGATCCCCCAAGTGGGGCATGTGGGAGGCAGCCAATCAATGATTCTCTCTCATCATTGATGTTTCTATCTTTCTCTCCCTCTCCCTTCCTCTCTGAAATCAATAAAAATATATTTAAAAATAAAAATAAATAAAATTAATAGGTGAAGGTTTGAGGAAGAACAGAGTTTATATAATCTCAAAGTATCTCTCCCAAGATATTATTAACTACAGAAAGGTAGTAACTTCACAGTAGAGAAATTAGGTAAAATCCACCTTAACCAAGTGACCAAGGTCAACATCATCCCATATAATAAAGAGGTAATATGCAAATTAACCATCACTCCAACACACAAGATGGCCACCCCCATGTGGTCAAAGATGGTAGCCACAAGATGGCCAGCAGGGGAGGGCAGTTGTGGGCAATCAGGCCAGCAGGGGAGGGCAGTTGGGGGTGATCAAGCCTGCAGGGGAGGGCAGTTAAGGGTGACCAGGCCAGCAGGGGAGGGCAGTTGTGGGCAATCAGGCCAGCAGGGGAGGGCAGTTAGGGGTGACCAGGCCTCAAGGGAGGACAATTAGGGGCAACCAGGCTGGCAGGGGAGGGCAGTTAGGGGCTACCAGGCAGGCAGGGGAGGGCAGTTAGGGGCGACCAGGCTGGCAAGGGTGGGCAGTTAGGGGGCGACTGGGCCAGCAGGGGAGGGCAGTTGGGGGCAACCAGGCCTGAAGGGGAGGACAGTTAGGGGCAACCAAGCCAGCAGAAAAGGGCAGTTAGGGGCAATCGGGCTGGCAGGGAAGCAGTTAGGCGTCGATCAGGCTGGCAGGGGAGTGGTTAGGGGGTGATCAGGCTGGCAGGCAGAAGCGGTTAGGGGCAATCAGGCAGACAGGCAGGCAGGCAGGCGAGCAGTTGGGAGCCAGCAGTCCTGTCCGACTGCCCGTTTAGGCCCGATCCCACCCGGCAGTCGGACATCCCTCAAGGTGTCTCAGATTGGAGAGGGTGCAGACTGGGCTGAGGGACAACCCCCCCACCCCACCCCCCGTGCATGAATTTCATGCACCGGGCCTCTAGTCTATATAACAAAAGCCTAAGCAACTGTTCCAGCAGAACAACCAGAACGACCAGTCGTTATGATGCGCACTGACCACCAGGGGGCAGACACTCAATGCAGGAGCTGCCCCCTGGTGGTCAGGGCACTCCCACAGCAGGAGCACTGCCCAGTCAGAAGCTGGGCTCATAGCTGGCAAGTGCAGCTGCCATGGTGAGAGCCTCTACCAATTCTGCAGTAGCACTAATGAACAGTGGCAGCAGGCACAGCAGGCCAGGATGAGCACAAGCAATGTGGTGCCCAGCCCCGATTCGGGCTCCACCCTGGCTGCCTGCCACTTAGCACACTGCTACATCCACCGACGGGTCCCAGACTGCAAGAGGGATGTCCATCTGCCAGCTTAGGCCTGATCCTGGTGCCATTCTCTGTAGAAGGCAGTCAGTCTGAACAACTCAATGACTCAGGGAAGCGCAGGGAACTCACGGTGAGCCTCCCACCACACTTGACTCACCCACTCGATGGTGTTCACAGGACAGACTGTGGTGGCTCAGCCCATGCACATGCAGGAGCTGCTGAAGCTCAAGCAGCAGGCTGTGCAGCAGCAGAAGGCCATCTAGACACAAGCCAGCAGCCAGCAGTCAAACATCCCCCGAGGGGTCCCAGACTGCAAGAGGGCACGGGCCAGGAGGGACCCCCCCCCCACCCAGTGCACAAATTTCATGCACCAGGCCTCTAGTCAGTAACAAAACATCAATAACTGTATCACAAACCTCGTAAGACAATGTACTAAGAAGGACACAATAAAATGTCTGTGGTGTTCTTGCAAAAGAAAAAATTTTTTTTTTCAGTAACACCGATGGTTCCTGGGTGTAATATTAAATGAAATTAAATATAACTTTCTTAGACAAGAAGTGAGTAATGAAATGACAAGAAAAATGTTACTTTCACTGGAAATTTCATCAGACCTGAAGAATATTTTTTCAAAATCTAATGAGAAGGCTCTCTTTCCTATCAGCATGTGTTCTACAATCCTCCCCCATTACTCTGTCCTCCCTGTCATGAGAAAACAGACAAACCCTGAGTGAGGGAAACTAGACAAAATAACTGATCACACTCTTCAAAAGCATCAAAGTCATGAGAGACAAGGAGACTGGGGAACATCTTCAGGCTACAGGGGACTAAGGGAAAATAAAAACTAAATTAACTAAATGGGATTCTGGAGAGAATCCTAGATAGGATGCTAGAACAAAAAAGGGATATTAGTGAAAACTGGTAAAACTTGAATAAAATTTTTAGATTAATAGTACTCAGCACATGTTAATTTCCTAGTTCCAACAATTGCACTGTGGTTATGTAAGATATTAACATTAGGGGAGCTGGGTGAAGGATATATGGAAGCTCTCTGTATTATTTTTGCAATGTTTCTGTAAGTCTACAATTAATTTAAAATAAAAATGTGTGTTTTTTTTAAGAAAAAAATATATGGTTTGCTTCCTGACTATTGCAGGCCAAGAACTTGACTTTGCTGTGAAAAGTGCAGGATATTACACTCAGGAACCATTGGTGTTACTGAAAACTTTGGTAACTTCTCTTGTGCTGTGTTTAATTTCAGATAGGATAATTAGCCTAAATTCTATAAGCACAAAGTCTTAAAGAAATAAAACTTACAACAAAGAACATTAATACCATTGATCATCACCATTACTAATGATTATTAAGCACTTCAACATGCCAGGCACTGTGCCAAGTGCTACACATGCACCATCTCCTTGTACCCTCAGAACAAGCCTATGAAGCAGAGATGGTTATTATGACCTTTTAAAGATGAGAAAACACAGGCTTAGAAAGAATTAAGTCACTTGCTTAAGGTCACATAACTAGAAAATGGGAGACCCAGAACTTGAACTCAGGCATGTAGGATTCTAAAGTCCATTATTTATAATTTCATGCTACACTTTAACTCGGGGGGAGGAGGGGAAGCAGAGGTGGTGAGATGAGATGCTAACAAGTTCAGCTCTAGCACTGTGTTTATTTGGGCTATCACTGGCCCATGAAATTAAATATAAACTTCTTAGACAAGAGGTGAGTGATGAAATGACAAGAAAAATGTTACTTTCACTGAAAAGTTCATCAGACCTGAAGAATATTTTTTTAATCTAATGAGAAGGCTCTCTTTCCTATCAGCATGTGTTCTACAATCCTCCCCCATTACTCTGTCCTCCCTGTCAAGGGAGGAAAATCATACCTTTCTCTTTAACTCCGGAGAGTTAATTGTCACTCTTTTCCAATTGTATCCAGTTTCTTCTGATTCCTGTCTCCCTGATTTCTTGTCTGATTCCCAGAGTACAGAGAGGAGAGCTTGCAGCATTTATGTAACTAGTCTCAGCAGGAGGGCTTGGCTGATTAACAGTGATCAGGGGCTCTGAGTGAATGAAGAAATTCTCCACAGGGCTCCTACATCCTGACACTGTAGCCCGGAGCTATGGTGAGGGATTAGGGCAGGGAGACAATATCTAAAAAGAGCAATTTCAATCTTTGAACAAAAAAAACCTCCCTGGGTGACTCTAATGAGCAGCTAAAGTTAAAAACCCCCGAAGCCTAACTGCTCTTGCTGCTGCTATCTTATTTTTCATGCCATCCTCAGGGAAGATGTACTGCACTGATCTTATATTTGACACTCTTTTATTTTTTTAAAGGATTTTTAAAAGTAACTTTTAGAGAGAGGAAGGGAGAGGGAGAGAGAGAGAAGTATCAATGTGACAGCAAAACATCAATGGACTCCTACTGGGGATGGAGCCCATAACCCAGGCATGTGCCCTGGCTGGGAATCAACCAGCACCTTTCCAGTGCACAGGACAATGCCAACCAACCGAGCCACACCAGCCAGGCTTGACACTCTTTTATTTTTTTAAAATATATTTTTATTGATTTGGGAGAGGGAGAGAGAGAGAGAAACATCAATGATGAGAGAGAATCATTGATTGGCGGCCTCCTGCACACCCCCTACTGGGGATTGAGCCCACAATCCTGGCATGTGCCCTTGAACCGAACCTGGGACCCTTCAGTCTACGCCCATGCTCTATCCATTGAGCCAAATCAGTTAGGGCTTGACACTCTTTTAAAAGCCACCCTCGGCCTTTCTTCTCCAAGATAAATAATCACAAATCCTTTCATCTTCCTCAAACATTCTTATTTATTACCCCACCCACTGTGTCACTGCTCCTCCTTGGATGCTCTCCAGATTCTTAACATCCCGTCAAGCTGGAGTGTCCAGAACTTCATGGCTGGTCCTTTGATTGGCTAGTCTTGTGTTTGTGTCAACAATAGCTCTGCATTGCTGACCGAATTCTTGGTTTCCACCAAGAAATTCAGCAATTGAGGGATTCTACATTCTCACTAGCCAACTAAGAAACAAAAGCCTAAGGAAGCAACTATTGTAGACATAGAAGCATCGAACAGACCGTCCAACCTGGGGGGATTGGGGGGAGAGCAGGGGCGGTAAGAGATCAACCAAAGGACTTGTATGCATGCACATAAGCATAGCCCATGGACACAGACAGTAGGGGGATGAGGGCATATGCTGCAGGGTGGGGACAGCCGGGGAGAGGTCAATGGGTGAAAAAGGAGACATATGTAATTCTTTAAACAATAAAGAATTTAAATTTTTAAAAAGAAGAAGCAACTATTGTAATAGGGCGGTCTGCTAGGTGACCATTGCAGGGGGGAGGGAGGCAAAAAGAGCGCATAAAGGGAGAATGAGGCAAGTGCAAAATTCAGTGTGATGGGGAGGAAAATGGATAGCTGGGGAGGGGGAACTCCATAATTCTAGTCCTGGATAGGACCCTAATCAGTACACAATTCACCTCTCTAGTCCTCAGTGTTTCATGTGTAAATAAGAGGGCAAGACTGGATATCTCTAGGTTTCACTTCAGCTCTGAATCTCCCACAGCTGTTCGCAGCTCTAACAGCGAAAAACAGTGGGTCTGATCACTCCCCTTCCACTTGATCTGCCCATGATTCTCCCAGCAGCTGTAGTCGTTCCAAGGATTATTATTTCCCAGTTTGGGTGGTGATTACAGGCCAGACCTGGCCCCGCTGGTGTGGAAGCTTCTCTAAGACAGTACAGTGTCATCTCCTGAAGAGAGTAAAAAGCCTCCAGAGCTCAGTCCACTCAGCGGACACCTGACACATTAAAAGGAGTGAAAGGTATTTTCCTCGGCCTCCAAACAATGGAGCTTGTCAAGAAACAAAATTCAACTGAGTACATTTCAAGATCTAATTGGCTTTATTCAAAAATTCATGAATGAGGCAACATCTCATCTAGCAAGTAGAAAGGAGCTCCCAGGAGCTATACAAAATGAAAGTGTGTCCCCCTTCCCTCCCCTCCCCTCCCCTCCTCCTTTCTTTCACAGGGGGATGTACCTCGTTCTGCGGAGGGAGCTACCTTCACGCTCCCCAACTGGCGAAAAGAACCCTAAGTCCCTGAGAGGGTCCCGCCCCCCCGGCGTGCAGGGGAGGGTGCGCCCCACGCCACTCTGGGACCCCGGGTCCCGCCGAGGTGTCCTAAAACCCCCGCAGTGGGAACCCACGGCTACTTTGAATACCGGCGCTCCCCAAGCGGGGCATAAGCCCCCGCGCGTGGGAGAGAAACCCCTCGCTAAGGCTAAGGAGGAAACCCGGCATTCCCAAACGCCGGAGCCCGCGCCCGCTGCCCCCCAGGGGTTAGAGCCCGGCGCCCGCTCTTGGGAGGGTGCTCTGGGAGGTGGCTTTGTCCTGTCCGTTTGGTGAGGGGCTCCCCTTCCGCGCTAAGGAGGGGATCCCAGGCCCCTTAGGAGGTGCCCTCTTCCCTCCCTTCAAACCTGAGGAGGTGGGAAGGGGCAGATGGAAGGCACAGCCAGAGCAGAGCTGGGAGGGGAGAGGGCGCACGCAGCGGGGCGGCCCCGGAGAACAGGCTGAAAGCTGGGGCAGCAGCTTTTGGGGACCGGGAGGACTCCGCCAGCATTTGCCCCCCTCCCCCCTCCCAGCCTGAACACCACCATCACCACCCCCATCTCGTCTCCTAGCGGAAGCTAAACAGGGTAGGGCCCGGCGGGAAGTGGGATGGGGGACCGCCTGCGAACACCCGCGCTGCAGGCTTTGCCTCCCTCTTTTGGTCACCTCCCCAGCCAGGCCAAACACATACAGAAACACACCCCGCAGAACAAGGTGCCCTGTGTCTTTCTTTCCTTCTGCAGGATTGCTCATGCCCCTCAGGAGTGGTCCCGACTCCCACGCAAAAATAGAGATCCCCTTGCACTTTGGACAATCC
This sequence comes from Myotis lucifugus, assembly GCF_000147115.1. Classification (NCBI taxonomy): domain Eukaryota; kingdom Metazoa; phylum Chordata; class Mammalia; order Chiroptera; family Vespertilionidae; genus Myotis; species Myotis lucifugus. The sequence continues at coordinate 4,288,486 of NW_005871146.1, read as the reverse complement.
AGTTACCAGAGCGAGAGCCTTTTCTCCCCAGCGCCAGGGAGAGAGACGCCCGGTGCTAAACCTGATACCCTGTGGAGTGAGTGCCCTATGCTGCCGTGCACCCCGCACCCCAAAAGTAACGCTCTCCTCCTGCACTGGAGAGGGGGCCACCGGGCTGTGGAGAGAACACCCAGATCCGGAAGAGCTTCTGACTCCAGAAATGGGGGAGGATCCCCATTTACCCCACTGAATTGGAAATCACAGGCCAGGCATGTACCTACTCCAGCCTCATTGAAACAGAGGAGTTAGGGTCAAGTGGAAGCACAGGGTGGTTGTTAGGTTTGATCCAGCAATTGAATCCATCCCCCTCCCCCCCTCCCCCCACCCCCCAACTGGCTTTTCAGGCCTTTTCACTGTGGACATTCCTTTTGCTGAGAACACACTTTACTTGCTGAGACCACATTCCATTATCTCTCCCCTCAGGACCTGCACAGAGAATTCTCCGCCCAGAAAAAGCCCGCCTAGAGTTCTTTAAAAACCTCTGACTCCCTCCCGTCTTTGGGAGCTGGCACCATTTGGGGGCTCAGCCCATCTGGTACCCAGATGACCTAGTAAATTCATAATTCTTCACCCCTTTTGGCCTCGTGCATTCCTCCTTCGGCGACCCTAACTGTGGTCCTAGGAAGCCAGAGGGGAGTGCAGAAAGAAAACAGCAAGCCACTCCGTGTTGCCGAGCCTGGGGCCAGGTGTGGGTTCTTTGGGTACACAAACTGCTGACAAATGCTAATTATGTTTGGACCTGGCTAGTACTTGGAGGGGGATTTTCTGAGAATACCAGGCACTGAAAGTTTCCTCTCCCTCTCTATTTCCCTAAGTTGCAAAGAGCCTAAATGAAAAGGTTTTCAAGGCCGAAAGGGGTAGAGAAAAAAGGAAGTTTCCAACTAAGAGTGGAATATTTCAGGCAAGCTCATCTTTCTTTTTAAGGAGTGCGAGGGCTCTGCAGATTACCTGACTAGTGTCGGAAATGGGCCTCTGTGATCCATCTCCAGCATGGTCAGCTTTTGATGGAAACGGTTGCTGAATTTCCCCAGGGCAAACAGAATGTAGGGAAGAGGGAGGAGGATGTAAGAGCAAGGAACTGTGGACATGGCAACCCCCAGGTGCCTGCCTCAGCTAGACAGGGGGAGGGGGAGGCAACTATGTAAAAAGGGCCTCAGCCCAATGTTTTTGAATGGCCCAATGGGAGACAGCAAGATCTGGGCGACCTTTGAGAAAACACGTGACCCCATAGTACTCAGCCAATGAGGAACCAGAGGAGGGGCTGAATAAATGGGCTGTGTTCCCTGCTCCAGGTATGTCTGTACACCCCCTCTGGAGAACGTGTTATAAATCTCATTTTCACCATACTTCTGTCTCCGTCTGTTATTGAGTTCAGACAGGTGAGCATTTCTCACACCAGCACTGTTAGTAGGTAGCTAGATATTAATAAAGGAAGGGAGCAAAGGAAATTGGACTTTATTAAGCCTAATAAACTGGGAAGCTGAATGCAATATTGGGCCTGCTTCACTAGGGAAACTCAGCTTCACACATGCCCCAGGGAACCACCGGTCCATTCCAGCAGATGACTGCAGGGAGGGACAGAACAATAAAGCGGAAGTTCTTCTGCTCGCAGCATGCCCAGTAGGAGCCAAGATGTTGGTGACAGAGGCCTGTCTGTCTAGCCTGGGAAAAGGATGGGGTTGGGTAAGGGACATAGAACACCAGCCTCCAGACCCCCACGCCCAAATATAGGAAATAGATTGTTTAGGGCAGTGGTCGGCAAACCACAGCTCGCGATCCACATGCGGCTCTTTGGCCCCTTGAGTGTGGCTCTTCCACAAAATACCACGTGCTGGCGCGCATGTATGGTGCGATTGAAACTTCGTGGCCCATGCGCAGAAGTCGGTTTTCAGCCTGGGCGAGTCTATTTTGAAGAAGTGGCGTGAGAAGAAGTGGGGGTTGTCGGTCAGTGGGGAGACGGGAGACGTGGCGCAGGCAGGCCGCCAGATACGTGATTCATGCAGGAGTTGAGTGAGCCAGTCAGTCAGCAGTCTCATTGTGCAGTGGTTAGTGCTAGTCGGGTCCGCAAATCGCGCGCACGGGTGACAAAAGATAGAGGAAACAAGTATACAAGACAAGTGTGGATGGGAGAGTTGGAAGGGGTCGATCTCAGCGAACGTAGCTCAATCAGATTGAGGATGTTTTTAGCAAAGGCCAGCTTAGGAGTACCCTAATTAAATTCATAACAACGTACCTACCTATATAGTTTAAGTTTAAAAAATTTGGCTCTCAAAAGAAATTTCAATCGTTGTACTGTTGATATTTGGCTCTGTTGACTAATGAGTTTGCCGACCACTGGGTTAGGGGATGGACCCATCAGAAGTCTGGGAAAGACTGGAAAATCGATTGGTTAGTTTGAAAGGGTGCCTGGTCCTTCCCAAGCCCGAGATAATATAACTCAAGCTTAACAAAGTGCTTCGGTTCCTGCGTTTTCTCTCCATAGCAACCATGCGGTTCCAGCAGAGGTAGGGACCTCAAGGGACTCCAAGTGCAACTCCAGCATTGGCCAGAGCACAGCTGGGAACAGACTGTGCCAGCTAGATGGGGACAGACATGAACTAAACTTCGACATGGCACAGAACTTTTGGATACTGGCCTTTGTACTGGGCCTGATGACAACAAGGCTGAGCTTCTTTCACACAAGACAGAGATAAGACACCAGAGCTGAATTCAGGACAGTCCTTTGTGTTTGCTCTGGCTTCTTTAATAAATCTTACAACTACAGCACAACCTCCCAGTCATGGGTCCCTGTAATGCTTTCCTTTCGACTGCCTGAAAGAACATCATTCCCCCGTGATACAGGATTTGGGGACTGGAACACGCGGTGTTCCCCTGGGCAGGATGGCTTCCCCGGATTCGTTATTTGTTGGGGTGGAAGAATGAAACCACAGAGGGAAGATGGTATAGCAAAGGTGGAAATTTATTGAAGAACAAGCACAGACTCCCACGTGGGGAGGTGGAAAGAGTCCCACCGAGTTCCTTTTTCCCCCAGTTTATAAAGGCTGCAGTTTTTTTGTGCCTTGATATCCCCTCTGATTGTCCACTATTCCCCTTTGATTTGGTCACTATAGTACAGTGGTTCTCAACCTTCCTAATGCCGCAACCCTTTAATACAGTTCCTCATGTTGTGGTGACTCCCAAATTTCATTGTTACAAATTGAACATAATTAAAGCATAGTGATTAATCACAAAAACAATATGTAATTATATATGTGTTTTTCCAATGGTCTTAGGCAACCCCTGTGAAAGGGTCATTTGACCCCCAAAGGGGTCGCAACCCACATGTTGAGAACCACTGCTCTAGTAGAAAATTAACAGCTTGTGGGCCCACCCAAGTTGTTTCCAGTGGCTTTTCCAACAAATGCCATCTTGCTTCATGCTTCAGACTTTCCTAAAATATCTCAAACAAGCAGCATCTGCCCTCTGCATGCCCCTTACCTCTCACTAAGTGGCAGAAACTTTATTTTCTTTAATTTGATTATTTATTTACTTACTTATTTATTTTTCCTTTGACTCAAACTGGCCTCACCCCGAATTCTGACTCACCCACCTCTCTCCCCTTGCTTAATCATTAAGCCCTCAGGACAATGAGATTCTGGTCAGCATCCAGTTGTCTTAGAAATAAGGTCCTGAGTCTATTGACTACTGAGAAAGAGTTTTCAATCAAACTAAACATAATACCTTGGCCTCACTTGCATTTTAGCTCTGGACCCAGGCAAGTGGAATGATCCCACAGAACAAATCCTTGAGAAATTGGACAAAATAACTCCATGGTTGAATCATGACCAAATGCAAAGATCAATTACCCTGTATCCTAGCACCAACAAATCAGTGGATATCATGACCCTAATTCTAATAGTCACCATGATTAATGAATTTTTTCCCTATATAACCCATCCCCTGGAAGGTGTTAGGTCTGAGAGAGCCCAGGATCGGATACATGCACACATGTGATGAGACAATGGACTCTCCCTGGAATTTCTCACAGACCTGGGATTTCTCACAGGTCAACGTGCCAGACACAGATACCTGCTTCTCCTCCCTGAATCCACATACTCCCCTGCAGCTGAAGCCTCCTCAACTGAATACCTCAGCTCATGTCCCCGCCCCTCACCCAACCGCAGTATAAAAAAAGCGCCCCCCTCCATGTTGGCGTGAATCCACGTGCCCTGTCTTTGGGGGTACGTGGGTCTCCCGGGGACGCAGAATAAACTTTCCTTTCCTTTCTTTTCTGATTCACTGGACTCTATTTCTAGCGCCGCCTCCTGAGCCACCTAACCTAACAGAAGGCATTGGGGAGCCATGTTTTTAAGCATCAGCTACCTGTGGCTCTGGGTATGGCATCATCTCCTTAACAAATCCTTACTTCCTCGGCTTCAAACACCTTACTGGGCTATTTTTAAAAATAATTCTTTATTGTTGAAAGTATTACATATGTCCCTCTTTTTCCCCCATTGACCCCCTGCAACCCGCCCCTGCCCCCCAGCTCCAGGCCTTCAGCACCATATTGTCTGTGTCCATGGGTTATGCATATATGCATACAAGGTCTTTAATTGATTACCACCCCTTGCCCCCTCCCCCCCCCCCCCCGCCTTCCCTCTGAGATTCCGCACTCTGTTCCATGCTTCCATGTCTCTGGATCACTTCATTTATCAGTTTGTTTTGTTACTTAGATTCCACATATGAGTGCGATCATGTGATACTTGTCTTTCTCTGACTGACTTATTGAACTTAGCATGATATTCTTCAAGTTCCTCCATGCTGTCTCAAAGGGTAAGAGGGTCTTCTTTTTTACTGCTGCATAGTATTCCATGGATAAATGTACCATAGCTTTTTTATCCACTCATCTACTGATGGGCACTTGGCTATTTCCAGATCTTAACTATTGTAAATTGTGCTGCTATGAACATAGGGGTGCATACATTCTTTCTGATTGGTGCTTCGGATTTCTTAGGATATATTCCTAGAAGTGGGATCACTGGGTCAAATGGCAATTCCATATTTAATTTTTTGAGGAAACTCCATACTGTTTTCCATAATGGTTGCACCAGTCTGCATTCCCACCAGCAGTGTACTAGGCTTCCCTTCTTTCCACATCTTCACCAGCACTTGTCATTTGTTGAATTGTTGATGATAGCCATTCTGACAGGTGTGAGGTGATACCTCAGTGTTGTTTTATTTTTTATTTTTTTTTATTTTTTAAATATATACTTTTATTGATTTCAGAGAGGAAGGAAGAGGGAGAGAGAGATAGAAACATCACTGAAGAGAGAGAATCATTGATTGGCTGCCTCCTGCACATCCCTATGGGGGATCGAGCTCGCAACCAGGGCATGTGCCCTTGACTGGAATCAAACCCAGGACCTTTTGGTCCGCAGGTCGACGCTCTACCCACTGAGCCAAACCAGCTAGGGCTCATTGTCGTTTTAATTTGCATCTCTCTGATGATCAATGACTTGGAGCATTTTTTCATATGTCTCTTGGCCATCTGTATGTCCTCTTTGGAGAAGTGTCTATTTAGGTCCTTTGCCCATTTTTAAATTGAATTGTTTGTCTTCCTTTTGTTAAGTTATATGAGTTCCTTATATATTTTGGATATCAACCCTTTATCAGATGTATCATTGCCAAATAGGTTCTCCCATACAGTGGGTTCTTTTTTTTTTAAATTAAATCTTTATTGTTCAGATTATTACATTTGTTCCTCTTTTTTTCCCCCCATAAC
>NW_005871146.1:4268469-4282337 GCF_000147115.1 Myotis lucifugus | reverse complement strand
GCTCTTTATCTGACCTTCAATTCTGAATGATAGCTTTGTGGATAAAGTAATCTTGGTTGTAGGTTCTTGGTATTCATCACTTTGAATATTTCTTGCCATTCCCTTCTGGCCTGCAAAGTTTCTGTTGAGAAATCAGCTGACAGTCGTATGGGTATTCCCTTGTAGGTAACTGAGTTTCTTTCTCTTGCTGCTTTTAAGATTCTCTCTTTGTCTTTTGCTCTAGGCATTTTAATTATGATGTGTCTTGGTGTGGTCCTCTTTGGATTCCTTTTGTTTGGGGTTCTCTGCGCTTCTTGGACCTGTAAGTCCATTTCTTTCACCAGGTGGAGGAAGTTTTCTGTCATTATTTCTTCAAATAGGTTTTCAATATCTTGCTGTCTCTCATCTTCTGGCACCCCTATAATTCTGATGTTGGTGCGTTTGAAACTGTCCCAGAGGCTCCTTACACTATCTTCGTATTTTCGGATTCTTTTTTCATTTTGCTTTTCCGGTTGGGTGTTTTTTGCTTCTTCGCATTTCAAATCTTTGACTTGATTCTTGCGCTCCTCTGGTCTGCTGTTGGGTGTCTGAATAATATTCTTTATTTCAGTCAGTGTATGCTTAATTTCTAGTTGGTTCTTTATCACAACATCGAGGGTCTCATTAGATTTCTTGAGTCTCTCATCAAGTTTATCGGCAGTTTCTAGAAGATTATTGAGAGACCTTAAAAGTGCGTTTTTTAGCTCTATATCCTCCATTTCTGTCATGTTTCTTTGTCTCCGCATCTTTTATGCTTTCTTGGTGCACCCCCTTGTGGTCTTGTGGGCAGTCTTGTTATAGTTAAGCCTTGATTGTTGTCGGCAATACTGGGGGTAAATTGCCCTCCAGGCTAACTGGCTATGAGAGTCAGCTGTGTCTGCAGTGGGAGAGCTTCAGTGCTGGATCTCTAGGGCGGTGCTAGTCTAGCCTTTGCCTGAGGCTATCCGGCAAATGCCTCTGTGCAGGGCTTGGGCGGGGTGGGTCCCAGGGGATCTACAGGGCGGGGCTGAGCGAGCAGTTATGGCTGCTCTCAGTTCCGTCCCCAGCGGCTCTGCAACCGCTGCAAACCTCGGTGAGAAAGCTGCCTTCCCGCTTCTCCCGTTTGAGTCTGGGTCCCTAGAGACTCGCCCGGATCTGGAGCTCAGAGTCTGAAACTCCCTCCCGATTAAATACAACAACCTCGCCCTCCGCCGCTGGCCCGCTCCACAGGCACCTCCGCACCTTAGTATTTCACTTCAGCACTGCGCCTCCTCTGAGTCTGGGTATGGTTTCCTCTTTCCTCCTAGTTGTAGAACTTCCACTCAGCCAGCCTTCCTGTGGTTCTGGATGATGTCCGTTCCGTCTTTTAGTTGTATTTTTGAAGTGGTTGTTCGAGGCAGCAAACTCCGGAGTTAACCTATGCCGCCATCTTGGTTCTCTCCCATATAGTGGGTTCTTTTTTCGTTTTGTTGATGGTTTCTTTTGCTGTGCAGAAGCTTTTTATTTTATTTTTTTAAAATTAAATCTTTATTGTTCAGATTATTACATTGGTTCCTCTTTTTTCCCACCATAACTCCCCTACACCCAGTTCCCACCCCTCCCTCCGCCCTCACTCCCCACCCACTGTCCTCATCCATAGGTGCACGATTATTGTCCAGTCTCTTCCCGCATCCCCCACACCCCTTTCCCCCCCAAGAATAGTCAGTCCATTCCCTTTCTATGTCCCTGATTCTACTATAATCACCAGTTCATACTGTTCATCAGATTATTTATTCACTTGATTTTTAGATTCACTTGTTGATAGATGTGTATTTGTTGTTCATAATTTGTATCTTTACCTTTTTCTTCTTCTTCCTCTTCTTAAAGGATACCTTTCAGCATTTCATATAATACTGGTTTGGTGGTGATGAACTCCTTTAGGTTTTCCTTATCTGTGAAGCTCTTTATCTGACCTTCAATTCTGAATGATAGCTTTGCTGGATAAAGTACTCTTGGTTGTAGGTTCTTGGTATTCATCACTTTGAATATTTCTTGCCACTCCCTTCTGGCCTGCAAAGTTTCTGTTGAGAAATCAGCTGACAGTCGTATGGGTATTCCCTTGTAGGTAATTGACTTTCTTTCTCTTGCTGCTTTTAGGATTCTCTCTTTGTCTTTTGCTCTTGGCATTTTAATTATGATGTGTCTTGGTGTGGTCCTCTTTGGATTCCTTTTGTTTGGGGTTCTATGCGCTTCCTGGACTTGGAAGTCTATTTCTTTCACCAGGTGGGGGAAGTTTTCTGTCATTATTTCTTCAAATAGGTTTTCAATATCTTGCTCTCTCTCTTCTTCTGGCACCCCTATAATTCGGATGTTGGTACACTTGAAGCTGTCCCAGAGGCTCCTTACACTATCTTCGTATTTTTGGATTCCTTTTTCATTTTGCTTTTCTGGTTGGATGTTTTTTGCTTCTTCGTATTTCAAATCTTTGACTTGATTCTTGCGATCCTCTGGTCTGCTGTTGGGAGTCTGTATAATATTCTTTATTTCAGTCAGTGTATGCTTAATTTCTAGTTGGTTCTTTATCACAACATCGAGGGTCTCACTAGATTTCTTGAGGATCTCACTATATTTATTGGTGGCTTCTAGACAGTTCTTTAAAGGCATTAAAAGTGTGGTTTTGAATTCTATATCCAGCAGTTTGCTTTCCTCCATTTCTTTCGTTTGTGTCCTGTTTCTTTGTCTCGGCATTTTTTATGCTTCCCTGTGTTGAAAAAGTGGTTTTCTGTGCTGAGTGTCCTCTAGGGCCCAGTGGTTCAGCCTCCCCAATTACCTGAGGAGGACACTCTTGGTGCACCCCCTTGTGGTCTTTGTGCACAGTCTTGTTGTAGTTAAGCCTTGATTGTTGTAGTTATCACTGGGAGGAATTGACCTCCAGGCCAATTGGCTGTGAGAATCAGCTGTGTCTGCAGTGGGAGAACTTCTGTGCTGGAGACACCCCTCTGGGGCAAGACTTGCTTCAATGGGGCTTTGGTGCTCACTGAGTCTGCCCCCTGAGTGTATCCTTTATGGTTCCACGGAGCTGCAAACTGGATGGTCCCACTCTGACCTCTGGGCTTCCTGGCTCCTGGATCTCTAGGGAGGTGCTAATCTAGCCTTTGCCTGAGGCTATCCAGCAAAAGCCTCCCTGCAGGGCTTGGGCGGGGTGGGTCCCACGGGATCAACAGGGCGGGGCTAGCAGTTATGGCTGCTCTCAGACTTGCCCTCAGAGGCTCTGCTTCTCAGTGTCCGGGTAATCGCTGCAAGCCCCTCAGAGAGAAAGCTGCCCTAGGGTTCTGACCGATGCCAGACAGTCCCGCTTCTCCCATATGAGTCTGGGTCCCTAGAGACTCACCCGGAACTGGAGCTCAGAGCCTGAGACTCCCTCCAGATTGAAAACGACAACCGCGCCCTCAGCCACCAGCCCCCTCCACATGCACTTCGCACCTTAGTATTTTACTTCCTCACTGTGCCTCCTCTGAGTCTTGGTATGCTTTTCTCTTTCCTTCTAGTTGTAGAATTTCCACTCAGCCAGCCTTCCTGTGGTTCTGGATGATGTCCTTTCCGTCCTTTAGTTGTATTTTTGAAGTGGTTCCTTAGTTTGTTTCTTTTTCTCTGTTTCTTCTTCTCATTACAGCATTCACTTGTCAGCCTTATGGGAGCTCCTTTGTAGGTAACAGTTTGCTTTTCTCATACTGCCTTTAAGATTCTTTCTTTGTCTTTAATTTTTGGCATTTTGATTATAATGTGTCTGGGTGTGGGCCTGTTTGGGTTCTTCTTGCTTGGGATTCTCTGTGCCTCCTGAACTTGTGTGACTTTTTCCTTTACCAGGTTAGGGAAGTTTTCTTTCTTTCTTTTTCTTTCTTTCTTTCTTTCTTTCTTTCTTTCTTTCTTTCTTTCTTTCTTTCTTTCTTTCTTTCTTCCATTTAAATTCTTTATTGTTTGAAGTATTACATAAGTCTCCTTTTTTCCCCATTGACCTCTCCCTGGCTGCTCCCATCCCCTAGCACATGCCCTCACCCCACTACTGTCTGAGTCCATTGCCATTATTTCTTCAAACATGCTCTCTATCCCTTTCTCCCTTTCTGCCTCTTCTGGCACACCTGCTATTCTAATATTGTTAAGTTTCACATTGTCCCATAGCTCCCTTAAGCTGTCCTCCTGTTTTTTAATTGCTTTTTTCTTTTTGGTTCTCTGATGATTTTTTCAACCCTGGTTTCTAATTCGATCCTCAGCTTCCCCTAATCTGCTGTGTATTCCTTCCAATGTGTTATTTATTTGTGTTATGTCATTCTTTATTTTTATTTTCATAGTTACTATATCTTTTATCATATTGTTGAGCATCTTTACCATCATTACTCTGAACTCTGTTTCAGATAAATTTCTTATCTCTGCTTCATTTATCTCTTCTGGAGAATTTTCTCGGTCTTTCATTGGGGGTTGTTTCTTTGTTTCATTTTGGCTGCCTATTTGGATTTGTGACTATGTATTAGGTAGATCCTCTATGCCTCTCAATCTCTAGTGCAGGACAATGTCAAACGCTGTTTCTGATTAATTAGATTGGGCAAAGACTCAAAGTCTCCAGTGACCACCTCTGCCTACAGAATGATAGGATTCTGACTTGAATTGCCCCCCAGGCAATCGTCCTCAGATGTGGTGAGAGTTTTTTTCAACAGAGTGGGGCAGTTGCTTCTGCCTTCAGGCTAATTGTTACTTTTAGTATCTTAACACAGTGTATGCGGGCCGTTTTTGCTTAATTTTTTGCGCAAATGGCAACATTCAGTAAAATTACGATAACTTTAGTTTTACATATTTTTTTTTCAATGAAACTTTTTGTGATTTACTATAAAATGTATACTGAATTATTTTTCTTAAATTTTAAACAGACAAATACTGGAAAACTCAGTGGAAAATTGTGTTTACCAGTCAACGTAAAACGTATAAATACGTTTCCCGCATCCAATGTGTTAAGTGGCCTAAGGGCAAGGTATTTTCCAATAGGGGGTCAACTTTCTTCCCCCCAGGCAAGGCAAATGTCTGTGTGGGAAAGATGTCTTCCCCTGTGAGAGGGAATGACTCAGCCCAGGAAACTTGGGGTGTCTGCCTTCTGAGCTCTATCCCCTGAGTCTCCAGTCCTGGGGTCTGCTCACACAGCTCCAGTCCACTCTTCCCTCCCTCTGCTGGAGCACAAGGTGGATGGCTCTACAGGGAATTTTGTGCATTGGCCCTTTAAGAGGGTGTCCAAATTTTCAGCCGTTACTCCCAGGCAGGCAGCAACCCCACTGCTTTTCATAGCCAGATGTTATGTGGGTATCCTTCTCAGTTCTGGTGCTCTTGGGGGGGGGGGCAGCTTGAGGATTAGATCCCAGAGTTCTCAATGGCAACCCCCCCACAGCTGAGATATCTCTCTGGAACTTTACTTGCTCTCTGTGGGCACCCGGCCAGCCCCTTCACACCGCTACCCCTCCTACAAGTCTCTGTGCAGTCTTCACTTTCCATCCTCAGGTATCAGGGTTCTCTCCAGCAAGTCTCTCTTATTGGGCTTTGATGCACACAGGCAAATAGACCCCTTCAGTCTAGTAATTTACCCTGGCCTGGGACTAGCAACATCAACCCTGGTTCACAGGTGGGCCTTTCCTGGTCAACTCCAAGCCCATCACAAGTAGCAGCCATCTGCAGATCACTTTGTAGCTCATGCTAGGTGGCTCCAGGCAGAACACGGGTTGTGAATGACCTTGGCCTGTACCTTCTGGGAGGCCCCAGAGCCAGTGCACCTGGTGAGCAGTTTCAGACCATGTGAAAGCACCAACAAACACCTCCACAAGTGACACACTCAAGGGGTGGATTCAATGAGCACCAGAGCCCTGCTGAATTAAGTCCTGCTCTATGGGGTGGGCCCCTGTGCAGTTGACCCTCCATGGTGGTCACAGCCAGTCCTTGCCGCCAATCAGCCTTGGGAGTAAATCCATCCTGTGGATGTGTCAACAGCAATCAAGGCTCAATTATTACGGGAGGATGTACAGAGCCCACATGGGTGGTGGGGGTGCACCTGGAGTGCCCAGCTCAGGTAAACGGGGAGCTGTGCCACTGGACCCTACAGAACACCTACTATATTAGGCCACTACACCAAGCCCAGGATACATAGCAGCTCCACCTAGTACATAGAAATGTAGAAACATAGGGAGACTGTCAAAATGAGGAGACAAAGAAACATGTCCCAAATGAAAGAACAGAACAAAACTCTATATAAAAGAACTAAACCAAATGGAGACTAGCAATCTACTAGATGCAGAGTTCAAAACACTGGTTATAAGGAAGCTCAATGAACTCAGGAGTAGAGTAGATGAACTTAGTGAGAACTTTAACAGCATAAAAAGGGACATGAAAATCATAAAAAGAACCAGTCAGAAATGAAGGATACACTAACTGAAATGAAGAATAATTTACAGGGAATCAACAGTAGAGTAGATGAAGCTGAGAATAAAATCAGTGATTTTGATTATAAGGAAGAAAAAACACCCAATCAGAACAGAAAAAGAAAAAAGAATCCCAAAAAAGTGAGGATAGTACAGGAAGTCTCTGGGACAACTTCAAGCATACCAACATTCACATCATGGGGATGCTGGAGGAGAAGAGAGAGAGAGCAAGAAATGGAAAAACTATTTGAAAAAATAATGACAGAAAAGTTTCCTAACCTGGTGAAGAAAATAGACATACAAGTCCAAGAACTACAGAGAGTCCCAAACAAGATGACCCAAAGAGGCCCATACCAAAACACATCATAATTAAAATGCAGAAGATTAAAGACAAGGAAAACCTTAAAAGCAGCAAGAGAAAAAAGCAGTCAGTTGCCTATAAGGGAGCTGCCCTAAGACTGTCAGTTTCTCAGACAAGAAAAAGCTACAAGAGTCCATCACCACCAAATCAATATTATAGGAAATGTTAAAAGGGTCTTCTTTAAAAAAAAGGGGGGGAGACTTAAAATATTAAAAATAAGATGGCAATAAATACATATTTATCAACCATTGAACCTAAAAAACAAAATAAACAAACCAGCAGACCAGAAACAGACTCAAGAATACAGAGAACATTTTGACAGTTGCCAGGAGGGAGGAAGTTTAGATCTTTATAATAATTGTTTTCATTGTGTTAGATCCTGAAAATATAAAGGCAGTGATTATAATACAGTCTAGTGGGTCTCACTCTTTAGCATGCATCCCAATCACCTGGAGGGCTTGTTAAAATACAGGTTGTTGGCTCTGCTCCAGAGATTCTGATTCAGGATGTCTGGGGTAGGGCTCAAGAATTTGCATTTCTAACAAATCCTAGATGCTACTGATGCTGCTAATCCAGAGACCATGCTTTGAGAACCATTGTACAATCTAACTGATATCAGAGCTCCATGAAAGAGCATCTAAATAAGATTAGGCCTAATCTGAATGTTTTGGGGAAGAGTTTTGGGGATCAGCTGACTTGTGAAGAATGAAGAGATAGTAAGGAAAAAGTAGGTGATGACATGACAATCCAGAGAATAGTAAATGGAGAGGGACAACAATGTACAGGGAGACAATGTACAGATGATGTATTGTAGAATTGTATAACTGAAACCTATGTAATTTTATTAACCAGGCCTGCAGACCTGGAAATGAATAAATCCAAACATCAGATATGCTCAAGTGAACAAATTTCACTTTTTCTGTTTCAAACCCATGCTTCATGGCCCCAGAGCACCCTGTTCTCAACATCCTGGGTTTGGAGACTCTCTCGACATTCAAAACACCATTACTATCTCCCCGTACATGGATGGAGTTATCAAGACTGAGAAAGAATCCTAGAGGAAGAGGAAAGAAAGAGGAGCCAGAAATAACTCTTTCCCAGATGCTGTTGACCTGAGGGGATGTGGAAGTTGAATTCTCTCAGGAGTGGGAATGCCTACCAGTGATGGCGAACCTTTTGAGCTCGGCGTGTCAGCATTTTGAAAAACCCTAACTTAACTCTGGTGCCGTGTCACATATAGAAATTTTTTGATATTTGCAACCATAGTAAAACAAAGATGTATATTTTTGATATTTATTTTATATATTTAAATGCCATTTAACAAAGAAAAATCAACCAAAAAAATGAGTTCGCGTGTCACCTCTGACACACGTGTCATAGGTTCGCCATCACTGGCCTAGACCCTGCTCAGAGGGGCTTGGCCAGGGTCATGATGTTGCAGAACTACAGGAACCTGCTCTTTCCAGGTGAGGGTAATGTCTTTCCAGAAATCAATATCTCTATTAAATGTGTGATCAAGGAATTATCATCAAACAGAATATTAACAAAGGAGAAATAGTCCAAACATTGATAATGGAAAGACACAAAATTATGACATCAAGGATTTTTATTTCAGGAAAGTCCAGTAAAATACACACGAGTTTGAGTCAGTGTGGATATGATGAAACAAGTTACAAAGGTGTGAGTACATCCCATAAGAAAAATCATAATGGAAAAAAGAAAAATCTTAATGAAAAAAAGAAAAAGAAAAATCATAATGGTAGAAAAGATCAATAGTGTAACAAACCCTGAAATAATTTTCCTCTAAATCAGAGTGCTTCATTAAGGAAAAATACTTATCAACATTACAAATATAAGTCACATAAAAAGGATTTGTTAAAGCTAAAAAATAATCAATGCAGGAAATAAGTACCAGTTTATAAAATGTTCTGAAAATAGGGCCTGGTTGCTCAGTGGTTAAAGCGTCAGCCCATGCTCCCAAAGGGTCATGGGTTTGATTCCCAGCCAAGGGCACATACCTGAGTTGTAGGTTCAATCTCCAGCACCAGTCGGGGCGCATGCGGGAGGCAACCAATCGATGTTTTTTTCTCTCTCTCTCTTCAAACTGAAGAGAAAATTTATGAAAGTAATCAAGTTGAGAAGTTTATTAACAATAATAGTTGTTCTGCTTCACCACTTCAAAAAAATTCCTCCTAGTGTCAACATCAACATTTGTAATAAATCTGGGGAATTTTTTATACATCCTTATGACTTAGCATCAGAAAATGTATATTAGTGAAAAATCTTACAAATGTAATGTTTATGGGAAGGCTATTTTTTTAAAGTACAATTTTTTTTAAGTACATTTATTCCCCCCCCCCCCCCCCCCCCCCCCCCCCCCCCAGAGAACTTTTCTTCAGTCCTTAAGGACTTAGCTCCTTACATGGGCTTTGGTGGAGGTTGTGGGGCAGCACCCGCAGGTCTAAATCGGAGTGGGGTTGTTCGGTCCTTCCAGGCTTCATGAGAATAATTCCTGACTACCTTGCTGTGAATGGCACAGCTCACACAGTAATGTAGCTTCACCTACAGCTTGGGAAGCACATAGGCGTCGAAGACACTCGCTTCGGAGATGTCCCTAACGGCTGCAATCTCTAGTGTTTCGAATGACAAACTTCTTAAGGGCCTTGTCTTTGGGCATGCATTGGGTGGAGTTGGTGCAACAAATAGGCTGTACATGGCCTCAGTTTTTTTGGCATGACCGTTATTCCTTCTTTTCTTGGTCATCTTGGAAACGAGGACCCACAAGCTATGGGAAAGCTTTTGGAGAAAGCTCAAACCTGACTAGTCATCAGAGAATTTATTCCTGGCAGACATCTTATAAATATAATGAGTGTAGGAAAGTTTTCACCCAATTTGCAAACCTTACTAGATATCAGAGCATCCATACCAGAGAGAACCCATATAAATGTAATATATATGGCAAGGGCTGTAGTAAAAATTCAAATATGGCAAGTCATCAGAAATTCAAACTATTGAGAAAACTTACAAGTGTAATGAGTGGGCAAAGCCTTTTCTGAGCATTCAAGCCTTGTGGAACATAAGATAATCCATACTGGAGAGAAACCTTATAAATGTAATGAGTGTGGAAAATTTTTTAGAGGAAGCTGAAATCTAACTAATCATCAGAAAATTCATTCTGTGCAGGGACCTTATATATGTAATGAGTGTGACAAATCTTTTAATTGCAACTCACACCACACGAGACACTACAGAATTCATACCAGAGAGAACCCATATAAATGTAATGTATGTAGCAAGTGGATGGTAGTGGAGAGAAATCTCACAAATGTAATGTGTATGGCAAAGCCTTTCAAGTGTGTTCAATTCTTAGTCGACAACAAATAATCAATACTGAACAGAATCTGTAAAAGTCCTGTATTTGTCAAAGCCTCTAAACAGGCTCATACTTAACTTAATATCAGAATATACATCTTTGAAAGAAAATACAAACATATAATGGGTACCACAAGCTTTTATCCAAAACCGGGCCTAATATAATGTTAATGCCTACTGGAGAGAAAACTTACTAATGTAAGGAATATGTTAAGCTTTTATCAAATGTTGATACCTTTGGGGTCATGAGAGATCTCATACTGGGAGAAAACATACTAATGCAGTGATGGTGAACCTATGACATGCGTGTCAGAGTTGACACGCGAACTCATTTTTTTGGTTGATTTTCTTTGTTAAATGGCATTTAAATATATAAAATAAATATCAAAAATATAAGACTTTGTTTTACTATGGTTGCAAATATCAAAAAATTTCTATGTGACACGGCACCAGAGTTAAGTTAGGGTTTTTCAAAATGCTGACACGCCAAGCTCAAAAGGTTCGCATCACTGTACTAATGTATCAAATGTGGCAAGGCCAAGTGATAAACTGTTGATAAATTGTTTCTCACAACAAACTACCCTTCAAATAATTCACACTAGAGAAAATCTAATGCTCTCAGTTCTCAAAGATTATTCAAGTTAAATTTGGCATTGTCATTAAAATAAAAATCATGAAACGTATAATGGCTTTCAGAGTTGCAAGGATACTGTGGAAAGGCCCCATTACTTTTGTTTTATTAAATTTTCATTTAATAGTTTGAAGTTTCTTTAAATAGCTACATTGCTATTTGATAATTTTCAACTTGAGATTTTATGATTTTATTACAATTCTTTCATGTCACCATAAAGGCATTTGGGGAGGGTTTACTAAGATGAAAGGACATACTTTATCAGGTGAGGTTCATTGATGTCCAAAGTTTTCTGGAAGAATAAAAACACTGAATTTGTGCCCTAGCCAGCTTGGCTCAGTGGATAGAGCGTCAGCCTGTGGACTCAAGGACCCTGGGTTCAATTCCGGTCAAGGGCATATGCCTTGGTTGCGGGCTCGACCCCCAGTAGGGGGAGTACAAGAGGCAGCCAATCAATGATTCTCTCTCATCATTGATGCTTCTATCTCTCTTTCCCTCTCCTTTCCTGTCTGAAATCAATAAAAAAACAACAACACTGAATTTGTGATAGAATACACTATAAATTTGAATGAGAACATGATAGGAGACTGTTAGTACTCAAATAATAAAAAATTAAGTTCAAATTTTTTAATTAAAATTTGTTTATTGATTTCAGAGTGAAGAAGGTACTGGGAGAGAGATATAGAAACATCAATGATGACAGAGAACCACTGATCAGCTGCCTCCTGCACGCCTTCTACTGTGGATCAGCCCCTCAATCCAGACATGTGCCCTAACCAGGAATCAAACCACAACCTCCTGGTTCATGGGTTAACATTCAACCACTGAGCCACTCCAGCCGGGCTAAGTCAGACTTTAAAAAAAAATTATTAACCAATGTTACCCCAATAAATTAAATGAAAAAAAATAAAAAACAGTACCAAGGGAGGAACAAAGGCATGAAACATCATTCAAGTTATTTATTGAACGTTTACTATATGCAGGGTATTGTTTTAGTAATTTAGTTGCTGGGTATAGAGGGCATCCAAAGAGGGTATATAGAAAAGGGTCTCTGATGACACCATTTAAAAAAGGTAAACAGAAAAGGAGACTAATTAAAGAGCAGCTAAAAAGAAGAAAAATTAGGAAAAAGTAGTGATCAAGAAGCCAATGGAGTTTTTAAAAGGGAGAGAACAATAGTGTCAAATGCTGAAAAGAAGAACTGAATTATCCATTGGATTTAGCAATATGTAGTTAGCTGATGGCTCTAGTAAGAGTAATTTCAATGGAATGTTGAGGGCAGAATCAAGACTACAATGACTAAGGAGTGATTTGAAAGCAGAGAAAACAAATGGGGCTTGACTACCAAGGAAATTAGAGAGAAGACAGATTCAAGGGAGAATATTAATATAGGAGACTCTAGCATTATTATATGCTAAATGACTTAGAGATGAGACACTGAAGATAAAGAAGAGAGGGACAGATGATGGAACAGGTCTCTAAGGAGTTAAGATGGGACGAGACTCACTGACTTGCTCATTCATCTATACATTCATAGTGTTAGCCAGAAGACAGACACTCTGAGACAGTTGAGGATGCTGATGGTAGAGGTGACTAAGGAAGCTTAGAGCTCTCCTGTAAGCTTCAATTTCTCCAGTGTCAAGAGGGGAGGCATCTGCTGAAGGAAAAGAGGTGGTAGCATAGGGGTCTGACAACAGATGAGTCTTAAGTAGCCTTTAAGAATGGGAGAGGTGTTGGAGCATTGGGGCTGCTAAACTGCTTCTCAAAGTCAATTTGTGGTGCTACCAATCAATGGTGTGAACTCTAGTATTCAGCAGCCCGTGAGAGCAAAGAAAGCAGATGGAAGCAGATGGCTAAAATGATCATTCTGCAGGGTAGGGAAAACAATAGATCATGAGTGAGTCTATGCTAAGTCTATGCTAAATGGAGATAGAGCAGTGATGGTGAACCTGACACCGTGTCAGAGGTGACACGCGAACTCATTTTTTTGGTTGATTTTTCTTTGTTAAATGGCATTTAAATATATAAAATAAATATCAAAAACATAAGTATTTGTTTTGCTATGGTTGCAAATATCAAAAAATTTCTATATGTGACATGGCACCAGAGTTAAGTTAGGGTTTTTCAAAATGCTGACACGCCGAACTCAAAAGGTTCGCCATCACTGAGCTAGAGTGAACTGACAGATTGGGAGAAAAAAGCGATTAAGTGGAGGTTTCTTGAGGTCAGAGTAAATATACTGAGAGGAAGAGCTCAAAGGACATTTAAAAACCATAGTAGTATGAATGGGATCTTAAAATTTAACATTTCAGAAATAAGTTTTGAGAGTCCATAATATGTCCTTAAAAGTGGTTGGCTAACTGATCTGAAAATGATTATTGAAAGTGAAGATCCAGAAACTGTAAGGTCATTCATGACCAATAATATGACCCAGAATGATGGAAGGCCTAGGGGTAGACAGGCCATGAGCCATCAAAGTCCTCAGTGAATGCAATGAGATGGCAGTGATGAGGATACACAGTACAGCTGAATAGCAGAGGCCTCAAAGTGTGGCCTTGAAAATCAGGAATATAGGGGCAACAGCCTCTATAATCCACCTACTCACACCATGTAGTAGTGAAGTGAGAAAATGAGCACCCTAGACTTGAAAAAATCCTAAGAGAAGTGTGGCTTAGAGCCAGATTACAGTTAATGAAAAAAGTAGAAAAGTTTACTTATAAAAGTAAATAGGGAAGTGAAGTCTTTATAATGGAAATTGGTGGTGGGGGGAGCAGCAATCCAAGATAATAAAGCGGTAATATGCAAGTTAACCCTCACACCCTCGCAAGATGGCTGCCTATGACCAAGCTGGCAGGGGGGTTTAGTGAGGGACGACCAAACAACTGAACAAGCAGGCTGCATGGGGCGGCCAGGCCGGGCAGGGGGTTTAGTGAGGGACAACCGAAAGACTGAACAAGCTGGCTCGTGGAGCAGCCAGACTGGGCGGGCGGGGGGGGGGGGGGGGGGGGGTCCCTGAGGGGCAACCCGGGCCGGGGGGGGGGGGGGTTAGGGACGACCCGGGGGGGGGGGGGGGATT
>NW_005871146.1:4185328-4267725 GCF_000147115.1 Myotis lucifugus | reverse complement strand
TATAGGATGTATGTTGCTGATAAGAGTGCTGAATAGATTTTTCTATCATTAAATGGGGACGTGTAGACAATGAGCATATCTAAAACTCCACCTGTATCTTACTCTTTAAACTCTATAAAGTTTTATTTAAAAATATCCTTCTTTCCCTGCCGATAGCGCTCGCAAACATGGTGAATGTTCCTAAAACCCACCGAACTTTCTGTAAGAAGTGTGGCAAGCATCAACCCCACAAAGTAACACCGTACAAGAAAGGCAGGGATTCTCTGTATGCGCAGGGAAAGCGGCGTTATGACAGGAAGCAGAGTGGCTAAGGTGGGCAGACTAAGCCGATTTCCGATAAAAGGCTAAAACTACAAAGAAGATTGTGCTGAGGCTTGAATGCGTTGAGCCCAACTGCAGACTAAGAAAATCTGGCTATTAAGAGATGCAAGCATTTTGAACTGGGAGGAGATAAGCAAAAGGGCCAAGTGATCCAGTTCTAAGCTTCATATTTTGTTTTACTGTATGACAATAAAATCTTGATATGTTCACTTCAAAAAATCCTTAAAATTCATAATCTATATTTTACCCTCTTTTAAGGAGAGGGGCTGTAATTTAAATGTCTATATATAACCCACAGATGGTAAAAAAAAAAAAAATCGACTCAAAATAGCTAAGTAACTAACATAAGGTCATACAAAGAATTATAAAAACCAGATTACTTGATTCCTAAAATCAGTGTTCTTTACCTGAAGACTTCATCTGGGCTTCTGAAGTTTGTTTTGTTGGTTTTTTGTGGTTTTTTTACTACAGAAAATTCTGACTTACTTCCTATGTCCCTTACAACTAACTCATCAGGGTTCTTTAATACAAGCTTTCAGCTAGCACCACAAGCCATCCTTAAAAGCTTCTCGTGGTGGTGCCTTTTTCCCCCATTAACAAGATATACATACTACCTAGCTCCAAAGACAAAGTTAGAGAAAAATCCTTGCCTAGTAATTTCATGGAATTACTATATGGAAATATTAAGCTCTAAAAATCACTCTAAGTTTATTCATGATATAGTATTTGACGGTATTCTTTATATTGTTCTCAGTGGTTGAGAGTCGACCCATGAACCAGGAGGTCACTATTTGATTCTCGGTTAGGACACATGCCCAGGTTGCAGGCTCAATCCCCAGTAGGAGATGTGCAGGAGGCAGCTGATCAGTTTCTCTCTCTCCCTCTCCCTTCCTCTCTCTGAAATCAATAAAAAAGAATATTAAAAATACAAATCACTTCTCGAACAGTCTTCTGGAACAAATTAAGTTTGAGAACTAAGGTTCCACTTGTACTCTGTGTGATATACAGCATATACTGTATTCTTACAATAAAGCAAGCTAGAGGAAAGAAACGATTAAGAAAATGTAAGGAAAATACATGTATAATACTTCTCGAAAAAAAAAATCTATGTATAAGTGGACCTGTACAATTCAAACCCGTGTTGTTCAGTGGTCAACTGTATTTCATTTTCCAAATTACTGGTTTGTTGCAAATGAATAAATCACTCAAGAATCAAAGGTGGGGAAATGTCTGTTGGGAATCACTGGATTCTTGCTGAAAGCAAGTGAAATCTTCAGGAATCACTTTTCTAACTTCATACTTTTTGAGTACACTATTCTCAGCAATGCAGTAGGTTAAACACACTACTGATCAAATTATTTGAGCCAGTTCTTTATTTTATAGAGAGCAAATACAATATTAGAAACTGCTTTGGCACAGGTTAAAAGTGGCTCTCATATACTTACTAGTATTCCTCAGGATCATTAATAACTCACTGCCAAAATTTACCTTTACTCGATTACCAGAGTTGCCACCACTATAAATGATGAAGTAGGGGGGAACCTGAGCACACATAAAAATGTTCTTTATTTTTTAGATGCAATGCAAATAACCATATCTAATATTCTTTCAGAAAACAAAAAATGCAAAACATGCTCAAAAAACAAGAAATCAGGTTATACTTTTCATAAGGCACCACCAAAAACCCTGGCAAATTATAATCCATATTATATTTAAGTGTCTCGCTAGCAAATAAATAAATATTTAAGGGAATAACCAACACAGGGTCTTGAGGTTTACAAAACACATTCCTGTTTAGACATCTTGGAGTACTGCAATGGTAAAGATAAGTAGGATACATCTTTAAAAACCCATCCTAACCTTTCCCAGTGCACATCATCCATTGCATAGTGGTGACTGGATATGACCCAAGCCAAGAGAAGACTGAAATTCCAAAATAGATTAACATCCATCCTTTCCTTCTCATGCTATAAATACCAGTTGGCACATCCATATCAAAAAAGTAATTATATACTTTAATTAAGAAACAACATGGAGGACAGCAAATCATTTACCTGCTTTTTAAAATCTATACTTAAGGACATACTGCAAAAGCAACTTACTACACACTGTTCACACATAAACCCTTTATTAAACTTGGTTATACGTGGGACTTTAACTGCTTAATTTTTCCACAATTTACAAATCCCACTCCAAAACTGTCACTTTCTCCTTTAAAAAGTAGATAATCTCACTTGGAAGGATTTTCTCAACTTTTCCTTTCATCCTCCTATTTTAAGTACTTGCTGATGTTCACACAAATGATTATAGAATCAAAATATTGACAAGCAGGGAGTTTCTTTTATGTGCACTGAATTGCACCCAAACTAAAAAAATGAAGAAAAACAAATAATTTCTTAGATACTTGTTAAAGACGAAAGCAGAGAACAGAAGTGAAAGTAAGGGAATTTTGTTCTAATATTACAAATCTGTTAGCCTTTGCTAGAGTTTTGATTGAAGTATATTACGGTGAATCAGATTTAATGCTTGCCTTTTCAATTATTCAAAGTATGATATACAGTAATTTGTAATTTTATTGAGGTACAAATTTGACTCATGCAGTGCAAAGCTGGTTTGCAGCAATTTAGGGAGCCTAGCATCCACATCTCAACATCGCTTTGTTGCAGTAACTATCACAGTAAAATACACATTTGTGACAGCAAAATGCCCCTTGTTCCCCCAATAAGAAAGCTACTACTGATGTATTAGTTGTACTTGTAAACTTAGCAGCTTGCATAGTTCTAATTACCCATCCTTTGAGACTATCAAAGACCTAGCATTTCTTCATTTTTCGTTCTATAACCTTTGCCAAAATAGTTTATAATGAAGGTAGTAGGAAATATCTTTGAAAGGATTGACATATAAGTTAAAATACCCATGGTGAGGAATTACAACTTTGAGGAGATATTTGGGGAAAGAAACATTTTAAGTTAAGTTTTAATATAAAAATGTTTCAATACCACAGAATGGGATAAGTTGTAAGTAGTAATTTCTTCTAACTGAAAACAATGTCTTGTGTTAGAGCATCAGCATTTCTTCAAGTAGATGAATATTAGTCCATTAATTCCAAATTGATTTGTATGTTAATTTCTCTCTCTCTCTCTTAAAAAAACTAATTTCACCTGTTCTTCTCAGCCTTGATCTAAATTTATGGTCAAGAGTCAGACCAAATCCTCTGTGATTTTCAAATACAGAAAATCCCACAGTATATATTAATTGATATATTTAAGTTTCAAAATGTCAGAAGAAAAAGAGGAAGCTATTTATTCATGGTTGGAGACTGCCCTGCATTTTTCTCCCAGGTTTCTAGCAGGCAAATGCCATATTCAGAAAATAAAGCATTCCTTAAACAGCCACCTATATCCATTTATCATACTTCAAGAAGCAAAGCACCTTAGCTATCTTTCTTAGCATCCTCATGCCCCTCCACTGGGCTGAGTAGTTAATGGGTGACTAGGAAGGAAAAAAAAAGAATATTTAAAAATGTATTCCAAGACCGCCATCACGTAAAATTGCATTCAATTTTTAACCCACGAGTATTTGATTACTTTTACAAAGACCAAAAGGCAAAAAATACTGTGCTTTCTTCTGTAACATTGACCAAATGAAAAAATTCTTAGTATCTTTATATAGTTTGGCAAAATGAAAACTTATGAAATTGGTTATCTTGCAATATCCACTGAAATCTTAAATCATTCACACACCTGAGATTAGATTCTCAAGACACATGCACAGCAACATTTACGAACCTCTCAACAGGTCAAAACACTCAATATGTGACTCAAAAATAGGTAGGTAGCCTGAAACAGAACACATTTATAAAAACTGGATTTTATAGAAAAGCTTTTTGTGTTTCTTGTGTGTGTGTGTGTGTGTGTGTGTGTGTGTGTGTGTGTGTGTGTGTTTTAAATAAGATGGCTTTTGAGTTAAATCTCATACCCACTTAAACTGTGACTGGACAGTACATTTTACTTCTAGTTACTAGAAGACATCTCTTTCAAACAAATTGGGGTAAAATGGGAAGGAGACTAGAAGCTATTCTTTAGGTCCACCCTGCTCCTGCCCTCTTTAAAGTAAAACTGATTAAGTCAAACAAGATTTTTAAACCAAATTAAAGGGACACAGGACAGTAAAGACAAAACACTATTTTTAGTTTGCTTGTTTTTTTCTTTAAAAAAAAAAATTAGTCCCCTTCTAGTAAGAGTTTCCATACAGCTTACCTAACACCTTAACAAGAAAAGAGAACACAACAGGAAGGAAGAGGACACAGCACCATAGTTTCAAACATTCACATACAAAAACAAAAACAGCCATCACAGAAACAGTAAGACCAAGTTTCCCAACAGACAGGGACAAGTTCCAACGCACAAAGGAAATATAATTATTTATTTAAACAAAAACAAAATGGAAGATCTGGTTAGGCTAGGATGGACAAGGAAGTGCTAACTCCTTGTACTACAAGGAGGAATGGGACTTCTTTATGAAAAAGCAAAAAAGAGTAAGCAAGCCCCCAAAAGGATTTCTGACACAGGAACTCTGTCATATGCTGCTGGTAACAGTAAATATATATATATATTTATATATTCATATATGTATATTAAAAAAGGAAAAATAATCTATTTATAGAACAGTCAGTAGTCAGAGACATTTAGAAAAAAGTAAAAACAAGTCCTTTTTTCTTTTTTAAAAAATGGATTTACTAAAACAACTTCATCACCCAGAGGTCCTACAATCCCACATCCTCTGATGAAGCCATGGTGTTATTCAACAGCATCTGGTGTGGACCACAATCAGAAATTGTCAATATTGGAAACAGCAGACATTGGCATCGGGGCTGCAAGGCAAAATGTTATTTGCTGGTCTTGTTCATGGCCATGCCTGAAGCCTGGTGGTATCTAGTATACTTGTGAATGAAGGTTTCCCCCAAAAGCATGCATCCCTGTGGCTCAGTAAAACATTAACTTGTCTTCTTTTCTTTTGCAGAAGTCTGGATCCATGGACTTTCTCTGCTCTAAAATGTAGACCCAAGACAGCAAGACTTCTCTAAGCAAAAAAAAGGCTCCTTGCCTTGAAATAAGAAAAGCTCTTCTTCCCGGAATACAATCTAGTCAGATTTCTGAACTACAAGACATCCTCCTTGGGAAGATAAGGTGATCTGCCTCTCACTTGGGGTTTTCTTCTTGGTACAAACAAGCACAAGTAGCTGAGGTCTAGACTGTGCTACCATCCCATGACTTCTAACAGGAGTTAACTCTGGCCCTGTTCCTCTCCTAGTTGTATTTGTAGGGCCCTAAATGCCAGGTAATAGTGGGGAAAGTGGTACTCTGACTCCTCTGTAACTATCCTAACAAAGAGAGCCACATAATCAGCACCTCAGATGGTGCTGCCTCTAGGTCATAAACCTCTAATACCAACTGGCCATAAGACACATCTTGCATTCCCTGATGGCACACCAACCACCCTGGAGGTCAATCAAATGTCTGGCCTTAATGTAACAAACCATACTCAACAGAGACATGAACTGAAACATTGGCTGCTGTACCAAAGAAGACACCCTCTGCACAGACGTGTTGATAGAGAATGTAGATCACACAGTCCATGCAAAAAGGAAGTCAGCTATAAGGACTTTCTCTGAAGGCCAGTCGTCTTTGGAAGCAACATTGTGAGTGGATCTAATCCACTCAATTTTATGACTAAGATCTTAATGTGGTCCATTTTCCCCATGTCCCAAACTAACTTAGTATATGCTAACTGGTCTCCTTAAGATCCTCTATCGGTAGTTTGTAGCTCATTATGAAGGAAGGAGCTGGTGCTTGACCTGGGCTATCTGGCCCCTGCTTCTTTGCACAGTTTATACAGATGTAATCTTCATTTTCAGCCATTTCTGGAGATACTCCCACACAAACTTGATGAAACCACTCATCACAGCCACCATCACATTGTACCCAGTCTACCTGTAGGAGACAAGATTGAGAAATGTTTAGGTTATATAATCATTAAGCCTAAAATAAAAGCAAACCAAAGAGCTTTCTTATTTAAATGACAGCAACAATTGAGATGTCCAGAGACACACAATGACTTCTTATGGGGTTCTTTTTTAAAGAAAGAAGGTGGGAAGCTAATACCTCAAAATTATATTTTACCATAGCATGTCCACAAAATTAGGCCTCTTAGGTACTCCATTACCTCATAAATACCCGAGACTCCTTGGAAGGCAGAAACATGAGAAAAACTTGACAAAAAAGGAATAGAGCAGCCAACTAGTTTTAGCTGGTATTAACAATTTCTAGGCAATGCAATTATCAATCAAGAAAGGAAGAGTACAACAATGTGAAGGCAATCTTGTGTATTAGCTTTATTTCAAAGAGATAAGCCAAAGTACTAAGAGCATTAAATACCTTTTTAGAAAAGCAGTCACATAGGCCACTTTTAAAACTAATATTTTTTATTCTTCTCTTCTTCCGTTACAAATACAACTCCCTATAAAAAGTTAGCAAATATCAGATAAATACAAATTAACCAATTAAAACAGTTAAAGACACAGGTCAATAGATCACTTTGGGATTAAAATTAAAGTCTGGATAACTGTTAGGTCATTGGCAGATGTCAGGCAAACTTTGACCCTTTAGAGAATCTATACTAATAAAAGGGTAATATGCTAATTAGACCAGACATCCTATCTTCCAGACATCCTTCTGGACAAAGCCACGGTGGCAGGAGCCAAGGCAGAGGCGGTTAGTGGTGACCAGGCCGGCAGGGGAGAGCAGTTAGGGACGACCAGGCCAGCAGGCGAGGGCAGTTAGGGGCAACCAGGGCAGCAGGGAAGAGCAGTTAGGGGCAACCAGGCAGGCAGGCAGAGTGGTTAGGGGCAATCAGGCAGGTGAGCAGTTAGGAGCCAGAAGTCCCGGATTGCGAGAGCGATGTCCCAGAATGGAGAGGGTACAGGCCGGGTTGAGGGACCCCCACCCCTGCACGAATTTCATGCACCGGGCCTCTAGTCAGTCTCTCTCTCTCTCTCTCTCTCTCTCTCTCTCTCTCTCTATATATATATATATATATATATATATATATGTATATGTATATATATATATATGTGTGTGTGTGTGTGTGTGTGTGTGTATGTATATATATATATATATATATATGGCTAATATGCAGTGTCCCCTCGGGAGTTCAACCGGGGAGACCGGGAGTTCGATCGCTCGCTATGACGTAAGCTGACCACCAGAGGGTGGGGTGGAATGAAGGAAGGCCCTGGCTGACAGCCAGAAGGCCCTGATCAGCCCTGATCACTGGTCAGGCCTAAGGACCCTACCCGTGCATGAATTTCATACATCGGGCCTCTAGTATTGTGATAATAGTAGGAGGTTAGAAAAGCACTATCATTTTAGTGACTTTAAGCCTTGGACCTAGAATTAAAAATAAGGTGATTTTGGCTTTTTATATTTGGAGGGCGATTGTGGTAGTTTTTAAAGCTGATTCCATGGCAGATGCAGTACACACTACAAAAGCTGATCATTTCACTTGGCAACATAGGAAGCCACTTAAAACAATGAGCTTTGCCCGATATCAGAGCAAAGTAAGGCATATGAAGAGATTAAATAAGTACCTCAGTACAGCTTATAAAAAAGAACAGAGGCCCTAACCGGTTTGGCTCAGTGGATAGAGCGTCCGCCTGCGGACTGAAAGGTCCCAGGTTCGATTCCGGTCAAGGGTATGTACCTTGGTTGCGGGCACATCCCCAGTAGGGGGTATGCAGGAGGCAGCTGATCGATGTTTCTCTCTCATCGATGTTTCTAACTCTCTATCTCTCTCCCTTCCTCTCTGTAAAAACATCAATAAAATATATTAAAAAAAAAAAAAAAGAGAGAGAGAGAACCAAGATGGCGGCATAGGTTAACGCCGGAGTTTGCTGCCTCCAACAACCACTTCAAAAATACAACTAAAAGACGGAACGGACATCACCCAGAACCACAGGAAGACTGGCTGAGGAGAGATTCTACAACTAGAAGGAAAGAGAAATCCATACCGAGACTCAGAGGAGGCGCAGTGCGGAGGTGAAATACTAAGGTGCGGAGTGCATGTGGAGCGGGCAAGCGGCGGAGGGCGTGGTTGTTGTTTTCAATCTGGAGGGAGTTTCAGACTCTGAGCTCCAGATCTGGGCGAGTCTCTAAGGACCCAGACTCAAACGGGAGAAGCTGGAAGGCAGCTTTCTCACCGAGGTTTGCAGCGGTTGCAGAGCCGCTGGGGACGGAACTGAGAGCAGCCATAACTGCTCGCTCAGCCCCGCCCTGTAGATCCCCTGGGACCCACCCCGCCCAAGCCCTGCACAGAGGCATTTGCCGGATAGCCTCAGGCAAAGGCTAGACTAGCACCGCCCTAGAGATCCAGCACAGAAGCTCTCCCACTGCAGACACAGCTGACTCTCATAGCCAGTTAGCCTGGAGGTCAATTCACCCCTAGTATTGCCGACAACAATTAAGGCTTAACTACAACAAGACTGCGCACAAAGACCACAAGGGGGTGCACCAAGAAAGCATAAAAGATGCGGAGACAAAAAAACATGACAGAAATGGAGGATATAGAGCTAAAAAACGCACTTTTGAGGGCTTTCAATAATTTGCTAGAAACTGCCGATAAACTTGATGAGAGCCTCAAGAAATCTAATGAGACCCTCGATGTTGTGATAAAGAACCAACTAGAAATTAAGCATACACTGACTGAAATAAAGAATATTATACAGATACCCAACAGCAGACCAGAGGAGCGCAAGAATCAAGTCAAAGATTTGAAATGCGAAGAAGCAAAAAACACCCAACCGGAAAAACAAAATGAAAAAAGAATCCGAAAATACAAAGATAGTGTAAGGAGCCTCTGGGACAGTTTCAAACGCACCAACATCAGAATTATAGGGGTACCAGAAGATGAGAGACAGCAAGATATTGAAAACCTATTTGAAGAAATAATGACAGAAAACTTCCCCCACCTGGTGAACGAAATGGACTTACAGGTCCAAGAAGCGCAGAGAACCCCAAACAAAAGGAATCCAAAGAGGACTACACCAAGACACATCATAATTAAAATGCCAAGAGCAAAAGACAAAGAGAGAATCTTAAAAGCAGCAAGAGACAGAGACTCAATTACCTACAAGGGAATAACCATACGACTGTCAGCTGATTTCTCAACAGAAACTTTGCAGGCCAGAAGGGAATGGCAAGAAATATTCAAAGTGATGAATACCAAGAACCTACAACCAAGAGTACTTTATCCAGCAAAGCTATCATTCAGAATTGAAGGTCAGATAAAGAGCTTCACAGATAAGGAAAAGCTAAAGGAGTTCATCACCACTAAACCAGTATTATACGAAATGCTGAAAGGTATCCTTTAAGAAGAGGAAGAAGAAGAAAAAGGTAAAGATACAAATTATGAACAACAAACCTGCATCTATCAACAAGTGAATCTAAGAATCAAGTGAATAAATAATCTGATGTACAGAATGAACTGGTGATTATAATGAATCAGGGCCATAGAAAGGGAATGGACTGACTATTCTTGGGGGGGAAAGGGGAGTGGGAGATGCAGGAAGAGACTGGACAAAAATCGTGCACCTATGGATGAGGACAGTGGGTGGGGAGTGAGGGCGGAGGGTGGGGCGGGAACTGGGAGGAGGGGAGTTATGGGGGGAAAAAAAAGAGGAACAAATGTAATCTGAACAATAAAGATTTAATTAAAAAAAAAGAACAGAGGAAGGTTTTGGCTAGGTAAAGGAGTTTCAAGGAAAGTGAGCAGTTTTCAAAATTAGTTTCCATGTACTATAAAAAATGATCAAAACTATGATAGTCATGTTAATAGTTTTAGGGTTATAATAAAGGGTGGGAGAAATTATTTGTCAAAAAAAAATTTTTTTTTAGAGAGTGGAGGGGAGGGAGTAGGGGGAGAGAGAGAAACATTGATGTGAGAGAGACACATCAATTGGTTGCCTCTCGCATGTGCCCTGACCAGGGCTGGGAATCAAGCCTGCAACCGAGGTATGTGCCCTTGACCAGGAATCAAATTCAAGACCCTTTGGTCCACGAGCCAACACTTTAACCACTGAGCAAACCAGCCAGGGCTCAAAATAACCTTTCTGCTTTCATTGTTCCTATTTTAGAATTCTAGAGCTTACTGAACTATGTTGTGTAGTATAAAGATTACTGAATGCGGTCAGAAGTTCTGAGTTCTGAGGTGCATAATTTGAGGCAAGTCATTTAATCTCATTAAGGCTCAATTTTCTCATCTGTAAAAATGGAGATTACATCTTTTTTATAGAATATTTTGAAGATCAAATGAAATAATGTATAGCAAAACACCTAGTTACTGCCTGGGATCCTGGAGGCATTTTTTTTAAAAAAAAATGTATTTTATTGATTTTACAGAGAGGAAGGGAGAGAGAGAGAGTTAGAAACATCGATGAGAGAGAAACATCGATGAGAGAGAAACATCGATGGTCTGCCTCCTGCACACCTCCCACTGGGGATGTGCCTGCAACCAAGGTACATGCCCTTGACCGGAATCAAACCTGGGACCCTTCAGTCTGCAGGCCGACGCTCTATCCACTGAGCCAAACCGGTTACGGCGAGGCATTTTTTAATATAGTTTCATGGCTCTACTCATTATCCTACCTTTCACAAAACTATTGCATCTTGAAATAACTGCCTGCAGCAGCACTCCTTAAAATGTATAGACCACTTGAATCAGAATCACCCGTTGGGTTTTTTTTTTTGAGGCCATCAAGACCCTTAAAGTAGCTTTCATTCAGCCTCAGAACATCTTTTTAATATATTTTATTAATTTTTTACAGAGAGGAAGGGAAAGGGATAGAGTTAGAAACATCGATGTGAGAGAAACATCGATCAGCTGCTTCCTGCACACCCCCTACTGGGGATGTGCCCGCAACCAAGGTACATGCCCTTGACCGGAATCAAACCTGGAACCTTTCAGTCCGCAGGCCGACACTCTATCCACGGAGACAAACCGGTTACAGCTGTTGGGTTTTGTTAGCAGTGTAGCTGAAACCCATCACAAACCCACAAACTCAGAATATCTTGGGGGTACAAACCAGAAGACAACATTTTCAATCAGCCCCCAGGGAATTCTTACATAGTCTAAATTTGATCATTACTGGCACTTTGTGACACTGCTTTCTGTAAATTAGAGCAACTTAACAATTCCTTCCTAAAATAAATTCTGGGTTTTTTTCTGTAACTGTTTGTATATATTAGCTTCAGAAGCTGGAAATAAAGAAAATAATTAATCAAAATGTTCCTATTGTGGCAAAATATATCAGAGATAGAAAAAGGAGATGATGACTTCTGTGCAACAAAATAAAGGTCCTGTAAGCAAATGAAGGTTTATAAAGTACTAATTTAGTAGTTGGTGAACTCAGGATAAGTGTTCTGGCTATTTGGAGCTGGTAAAGGTAATTGGGAAGATAAATTGTGTTTCTTTGGGCTGCCCAGATTTGAGATATTATGCCACTCTGAGCAAATAGATAACTCTACTTCTATCTCCAAACCTCTTAATCCAGTCCAGTCCCATTCATGATAATCCACAGGATAAGAAATTGCCAATTTACCCATATTTGCTGCTAAGAAAAGTGGTCTCATGTCTTTTAAAACCTAGTTCTGCACTATACTCACTGGCTTCCAGTTTCCCAAAATTAAATCTATCATCTCTCCCAAATAAGACAACATTTTCCCTTTTGTAATTTTGGTTAGAAGTCCATTCCTAGGCCTACCTCTTCCGCTGAATTCCAAGAGTATATAAGTTTTCTTAAGATATTCATTGGTAAACAGATGCTCTCCCAGGCTACACGTTATATTAGCAATTTACCCTGGTAATCTAGCAGGGGGAAAAACAGTCCTTTTTTACTAATATCTTTTTATCACATTCATCTACTAACAATCAAACTCCATTTGTATGAAAAGGCCCACCGGATCATAAAGCAAACTCAAGTTTGGAATGTCAACAGAATCTACAAATGACTTTGACACATGGGGGGTAGACTATGTAGTAGCCTAAAAAGTCAAGAACACAAAATTTGGCTAACTGTATATTAAGTTCTCATAGTCATTTCCCCTTTCATTACTTCTGGAGAATGCATTTATCAAATTACAAAAATAATTATTTAAAAACTTCATAGCTATGAGCTGTTTAAATATTAAGTAATAGGAGATTAACATTACAGAACAAATAGGTTATTGGATTTGAATTTTTGGAAATGTATGTTTAAAGAGAAATATATTAAACAGACAAAATAATGTAAGTTTGACACTTCATGTTTTGCTATATGGTTACATATTTACACTTAAGAAAAAATATTTGGGCATATTATATTTTGTTCATTTTTTATAGCATTATTACTCCAATGAGAAGGGTGTGTGTGTGCCTGGTGATTTAGTGATATTCTTAGCTCAGTTACCCAACTGAGCTTTTGCCATTTTGGCATTCAATCTGTTTTGTACCAAAGTTCCTTGCAAAAATCAGAGTTGAAAATTTTTTTAAATCCTCTTAATTAAGTACAACATAACATATGTTCAGAACCCTTGTATATAATTTTTTTGGTTCTCGGAGCATTAAATGACTGGATCTTCTCAGTCTGCCAAAGATTGATGAGTTTCCCAAGACATAATTTCAGTGCTAAACTAGGAAAGTTGCAAGTTAGAATATGATGGGACAAAGGTTTTTTAATAATCTATTCTGATATTTTCCCTTTCTCTTTCTAAAACATCTTAAAATTGAGGCTAAGTAACATTTAGGTAACCTTTCAATGTTTTCTCAATCTGCACATTTGGGGGAAAAAGTAGTAATACTGGTTAGAAAAATTGTAAATATACACTTACCTAAATATAAACAAACCCTGTTATTTTTTTACTGCATATTTTAAAGCAGACAGACTTCCCTAAAAATCATTCTTTTCTTGTTATCCTTTTGTTCTGAAGATGTGTGCCACACATTAATTTGGTCTTAGAGAAACACTATACTTCAAATTGAGTAAGTTGTAAAATCTTTACACAGCTTGTAAAGAAATATACCTTTTATGTATTAAAACTGGTATTAAGCCCTGGTCAGTTTTGCCCAGTTCTTAGATCATTGGCCCACAGACCAAAGGGTTCCGAGTTTGATTCCTCATCAAGGACATCTACCTTGGTTGCGGGTTCAATCCTTACTCCAGTCAGGGTGCATGCGGGAGGCAACCATTCGATGTCTCTCTCACATCATCTATTGTTTTTTTTTCTCTCTCTCTCCCTCTCCTCTCTCCCCTCCACTCTCTCTCTCTCCCTCTCTCTCAAGATTAATGGAAAAAATATCCTCGGATGAGAATTAATTAAAAAAACAAACAAACTGGTATCAGGAACAAACTTGAAGAATCACAAAAACTGCACAACAGCTAGGATAGGCAAAATGTTTAAAATCTGAAATAATGTTTAAAATTAAACACATTACAGAAATACAATATTTACTGTTCCTTTTATGTTAAGGCTCACACTGCTCACCTTTGTATATGTATTAACAATTTAAAATAGACATTTTCGCCCAGCGGCGTAGCTCAGTGGTTGAGTATTGACCTATGGACCAGGAGGTCACGATTCCATTCCTGGTCAGGGCATATGCCCAGATTGTGGGTTCGATCCCCTGTGTGGAGCATTCAGGAGGCAGCTGATCAATGACTCTCTCCCATTATTGATGCTTCTATCACTCCTTTCCCTCTCCCTTCCTCTCTGAAATCAATAAAAAATAAACATTTTCTCTGAATGTTAAATCTCCTTTTACTCCATCACAATGTACATAACTTTCTTATAATGTTAGGAGCAAATCTTAGGGCTCATTTAATAATAATGATCACTTTGGATTTTTTAAATCCAAACCTGAGGATATGTTTGTGTGGGTGTGTGTTTTTAATTGATTTTAGAGAGAGAGAGGAAAGGGGGAGAGAAACATCAATGTGAGAAACATCAATTGGTTGCCTCCTGCATGTACCCTGACTGGGGATTGAACCCCGCAACCTGAGTATGTGCCCTGACTAGGAATCAAACCCACCACTTTTTGGTGTACAGGATGATGTTCCAACCAACTGAATCAAGCAGCCAGGGCAATAAAGATCACATCTTAACATTTACATTGCATTTTTGGTTAACAAGTGCTTTCATAGAGCTTATCTCACCTGTAATCTTATAACCCTCAGAATAAGCAAGTTAATTAAAATTTTTTATGCTCTGGCTGGTGTGGCTCAGTTGGTTGGGCGTCATTCTGTGCACCAAAAGGTTGCCAGTTCAATTCTTGGTCAGGGCACATACCCAGGTTGCGGGCTAGATCCCCGGAAGCCGATGGATGTTTCTCTCCCTCTCCTTTCCTCTCTCCCTAAAAATCTATTTTAAAAAAAGTATTAAAAAATTTTTTATAACAGATGCAAAAAAACTGTGTAGTGTTTATATGCTACAGGAAGATAACAGGGATAACAATAAATGAACTAAGGCATATTTAAAATGCTGAGCAAAGAGGGAAGAGATTATTAAATGAAAAGGAGAAAAAAAAGAGAAGGTAAAAGATTCATGATAGATTTAAACACTGTAAGGATAACAGGAAAGCTTGAAAAAGAAATACCATATTTTGGTGACTGCCATACAATTAAAGAGAAAGAAAAAAAGTTTTTGCCAACACTGAGCTACTAATACCCAAAGAGAAACAGCCTTTCAGCAGCTTCTTTAATAAACAAACTCAGATGAGAATAAGTTCAAAATAAAAGATAAAAACAGTACACACATATATAATGTACCAATTAAAATGTTTATAGTATATAAAAATGCTTATGAAATTGATAAAGATACAAAAGTGAATACAGTATAACATGATATAAAATAAACTATAAAAAAGGATTAGAAGGAAACATACAAAAATTTTTATAGCTACTATCCTTGGGAAGTAAGACTATGGGCTATGTATTTTAATATATAAAACTTTAATAACTATATAAATATAAATGTTAAGTTTTGGAATGTGTTTTTGTATTTACATCTCAATTAATGGTGGGGTAAGGATATTAGTGGAGAGAACTTGCTGTGTGGGGGCAGGTAACTAAGGTTCTACTTTTAATTTTGCCACTAATTAGCTCTGGGACATTGGTCACATCATTTATCTTCACTGAGTTCTGGTTTCATTGTTTATAAAATGAAGAACCCTGGGTACAGTGACCTCTTCAAGCTCTAACACTGATGCAGTTGTATTTACTCTGTTCATATATTCAAATTGAAGAGCTATTAAAATTCTAAATACCAAGTGGTATAATGAACATAAAATTAGAACTATGAATTTACTAATTATCTTGATGGGAACCATAACAGATGCCTCTAGTCATTTTATGAACTGAGATTTTTCATAAAGTCCATTGATCTTTCTCAGAACATAAATATTACTTAAAGAATGGCCAATATACATAATTATTATACTTAAAACTTAGGACTAAAATTTTTAAACATTATCTTTAAAGGTCTTATTTATTTTTTTACAAGGGATTTCATAAAATCATATTCCACTGAGGAGAGTACAATAGGCCTGAGTGTAGATAAGACACAGACCAAAAAGGGAAGACTTAACCCCTAAGCTTTATGTCGTTAGAACAAATCCTAATGCAATTTGCCAGAACTCTTAGAATATTGGCCCAGGATTTTTTCAGGCCACTGTGGCTAACTAACAAGATATTTAGTTCTCCGAGTCACCCTATAGGGAAGGCGTAATACTATTTTGAAACTTTTTATGCCAATTGCATATGAAAAGTACTGCTGCTCCGGGTAATCACATAGCTCCTCTCTGCTCTTGTCGCATTACGTTCACTAAATATATGATTTTTAAAACACAACATTTCTTCTACTAATCACATTGATCTAAGAGCCTCATAATTCAAAACACTTTATAGAAACTGTAGAAAACATTTTGTTGGAAGCCCAAACCCTGGGATCAAAAACAAACTATCATTATATCAAACATGTCTCCACGCCTGTTGTTCCTTGTCCTCTCTCACACTTGACTACACCCCATTAGAACTCACCTTATCCTTGCAAGGCCTTTGACAGTTTTGTGCTGCACACACGGCATTCTCATCATCAGATTCCTCTGCTCCTGACCAGTCATACTTTGAGGGGATGTCCAGCACTTTTCTTTCTCTCTTCTTCTCAGTATTCTCTTTCACAAGTTCAACTTTGGCTGCAGCAGCCTTCTCCTTCTTTTTCTTTCTCTCTTCTTCTTTTGCTAGTTTCTTGGCCAGTTTGTTCAGCTCCTTTGCTTTTTCTGCACTTAATTTTAATTTCTTCTTTTTAGGTTTATCCATTTTCTTTAACTCTTTGGACTTCTGTTTTCCTTCTCCAAAAAGTTGTTCTACCTTTTCTAGCTTCCGTTTCCTTTTCTTCTCTGAAGAGTCCTTTCCTTTTATTTTTAATGGTTTCTCCTCCATGCTGTCATCCTTCAAAAATATAAAATTAGAAACAATTTTTAAGCAAGACATTTAAAAACAGTTTTGTTCTCTTATGTGAGGTATCTTGAAGTGTCAAATACATAGAGAAATGTATAGTAGAGGTTACTGGGGGAGACAGAAATGGGATTTATTGTTTAATGGGTACAGAGTTTCTGTTTGGGCTAATTTTAAAAGTTCTGGAAATAATGGTGATCATTGCACAACATTGTGAAGGTAATTAATACAACTGAATTGTATACTTAAAAAGTTAAAATGGTAAATTTTGTGTAGTGTACACTGTACTACAATGAATATCCTAGATCAGTGGTTCTCAACCTTCCTAATGCCATGACCCTTTAATACAGTTCCTCATGTTGTGGTGACACCGAATTTCATTGTTACAAATTGAACATAATTAAAGCATAGTGATTAATCACAAAAACAATATGTAATTATATATGTTTTCCGATGGTCTTAGGCAACCCCTGTGAAAGGGTCGTTCGACCCACAAAGGGGTTGCAACCCACAGGTTGAGAACCGCTGTCCTAGATATTTAAAAATCACTTTAAGAAGGCAAATGTAATATTCAATGAAGATAATCAATAGTAAAAAATAATGGCAAGCCCTAAATAAAATATTTCACTTATTTTTAGCTTGCTAAGGGAAAAAAAACTCATTGTTAGCATCTACACTAATAAAAGAGAAACATGGTAATTAGCGTACGACCGCTACCCTTTTCATTAGCTAATCAGTGAGTATATGCAAATTAACTGTCAGCCAAGATGGCGGCTGGCAGCCAGGCAGCTGGAAGCGAACATGAGGCTTGCTTGCTTCAGTGAAGGAGGACTCCAACGTTCCCCGCCTGCCTTGCCGGCCTCTGAGCTGGCAGTATGAAACTTTGTAACAAATATAGAAGCTAAACAAAACCCCAGAAACCAGCTTTCAGCCGGCCGGGATCTCAGAGCTGGAGTTATACATTGTTTCGATTATAGAACGCAAACAAACCAGATACCAGCTTTCAGCAGCCCAGGCCTCAGAGCTAGAGCCAGAGCTAACGCTGGCCCAGAATAAAAAAAGAAAAAAGAAAAAAAGGAGCGGTTGTGAGCTTCAGTCAATCGCCAGCCTGAAGGCAGCCCTCAGCCCCTCACCCAGACTGGCCAGGCACCCCAGTGGGGACCCCCACCCTGAAGGGTGTGTGACCAGCTGCAAACAGCTATCATCCCCTCATCCAGGCTGGCCAGGCACCCCAGTGGGGACCCCCACCCTGATCCAGGACACCCTTCAGGGCAAACCGGCCGGCCCCCAGGCCTCTATCCTATATAGTAAAAGGGTAATATGCCTCCCAGCACCGGGATCAGCGGAGCCGCGAGGCCTCCTGGCACCGGATCAGCGTGACAAGGGGCAGCACCCAAACCCCCTGATCGCCCTGCGACTCTGTGTGTGACAGGGTGCGGTGTCCCAA
The DNA here is from genome assembly GCF_000147115.1 of Myotis lucifugus. Classification (NCBI taxonomy): domain Eukaryota; kingdom Metazoa; phylum Chordata; class Mammalia; order Chiroptera; family Vespertilionidae; genus Myotis; species Myotis lucifugus. The sequence goes on along the minus strand of NW_005871146.1, from coordinate 4,249,417 downwards.
CCCCCTGATCGGCCCTGCTCTGTGTGTGACAGGGTGCGGCGCCCCAACCACCGCCCCCCCCCCGGCCCTGCTCTGTGTGTGACAGGGTAGAGCCATAACCTCCCCATCAGCCCTGCCCTGAGTGTGACAGGTGCGGCGCCCCAACCCCCTGATCGCCCTGCTCTGTGGGTGATAGAGGGCAGCGTCCCAACCCCCGATGGGCCCTGCTCTGTGCATGACAGGAGGGGAGCTCCCCAACCCCTGATGGGCCCTGCTCTGTGCATGACAGGGGGCAGCGCCCAACCCCCTGATTGGCCCTGCTCTGTGCGTGACAGAGTACGGAGCCCCAACCCCCCTGATGGGCCCTGCTCTGTGAGTGACAGGGGGCAGCGCCCCAACCCCCTGATCGGCCCTGCTCTGTGTGTGACAGGGTACGGAGCCCCAACCCCCCTGATGGGCTCTGCTCTGTGCGTGACAAGGGGCAGCGCCCCAACTCCCTGATCGGCCCTGCTCTGTGAGTGACAGGGGGCAGTGCCCCAACCCCCTAATCGGCCCTGCTCTGTGAGTGACAGGGGGCAGCGCCCCAACCCCCTGATTGGCCCTGCTCTGTGCGTGACATGGGGTGGCGCCGCAACCTCCCCATTGACCCTGCCTTGAGTGTGACAGGGGGCGGTGCCCCAACCCCCCAATCGGCCCTACCCTGAGCGTGACTGAGGGTGGCATCGCAACCTCCCCATCGACCCTGCCTTGAGTGTGACAGGGGGCGGCGCCCCAACTCCCCAATCAGCCCTGCTCTGAGCCCGACCAGGGGCTGCACCTAGGGATTGGGCCTGCCTAAGCCAGCAGGTCGTTATCTCCTGAGGGGTCCCAGACTGCGAGAGGGCACAGGATGGGCTGAGGGACCCCACTCCCCCCCCCCCGAGTGCACAAATTTTTGTGCACCGGGCCTCTAGTCCTATATAATAAAAGCCTAATATGCAAATCGACCAAACAGTGGAACAACCGGTGAAACAACCCGTCGCTATGATGCGCACTGACCACCTAGGGGGCAGATGCTCAACGCAGGAGGTGCCCCCAGCCCGCAGGCCCCAGGCCAGCCAAGCCCTGATCACAGGCCAGGCCTAGGAACCCTACCCATGTTCAAATTTCATGCACTGGGCCTCTAGTATATTAACATAACCTGTAGCATCCACTTGAGATGAAATCATACACAGAAAGCTAAATGTACTAAATGTACATTAAATTACATAATAACTTTTTTGGTTTTCATTTACTACTACAATAGTTCTTCATTAATTCAATAAATTCTAGGTGGTTAAGAAGTTATTAGAAATGTTATCAAAACATACAAACTTGTATCATGATCTCAATACAAAAGGTATGTAGTGACTTTAGCAAGAGCTAGAAAATAGTTGATGTGACAAAGCAAAAAATATATCATTTTTCTTTTCAACTTCCGAATATTGTTGCTATTATGTGCCAATGCAATAAATGTTAAAATTTTAATAGTAAAGGTATATCTAGTAACAGGAAGAACAAGGAGGGAGGTTGAAAAAAAATTGAAAATATTGATAATTACTTAGGAAATAACATTTGAGCTAAGAAGCATATGATTTCTTTCATATGTGGGATATAAACTCATAGACAGACAGACAACAGCATGGTGGTTACCAAAGGGAAGGGTTGGGTGATAGGGGAGTAGTAAAGGATAAAGAATACAGAATTTTCCCACAAATTCAAGACTGGAAAATCTTTGATAAGAACCCAAAAATCTTCAGAATCCAAAAAACAACAACAACCCACTGTATTATAGATGTCTAAGTCTATCACATTTTGACAAAATTTTTAATCTCTGAATACTTTATATTTCCTTACATATAAAATAAAAGGATCATATGAGATAATGAATGTGAAGAAAGTGCTCTATAGACTGGAAAACATTATATTAGGCTACACCTGGGATCTGACTTCCAAACAAAATCAAACTAAATTGTAATTATTAGCAAATTATAATATGCTAAGTGAATCTGTATCAACTATTGGTGACACTGTACCATTCCATTACATGGAAACAAATAATGAAAAGAATATTAGAAATCAAATGCCAGAGTTAGAAACCAGGTCCCTCTGTTTTTACTACATGTGTGACCTTAGGCAAGTTTCCACCTCTTGGATCCTAAATTTCTTCACATACAGAAGGGCTAAATACTTGCTCTGTCTATCCTTTTCACCCTCCCTTTCAGGATTATGGTGAGGATCAAATGAGATCATGGATCTATAAACACTGAATATATTATAAACTGTTACACAAGTATAACAGACGAATGTGGACTCTCCATCTCCACTTCTATATAACCATTTCATTAGAAACCTTCATTTAAAAAAATAATTTTTTAATTCTTAACTAATTTTTATGTTTCAATTACAGTTAATGTACAATATTAGTTTCAAGTGTAAAACCCAGCAATTGGACATTTATATAACTTATGAAGTGCTCACTCCAAAGTGATCATCTATCTGACACCATACAAAGTAATTATATTTTTTACTATATGCTCTATGCTGTACTTTATATCCTCATGGACTTTCTATAACTACCAATTCATACTTCTTAATCACTTCACCTTTTTCACCCCCAAACCCCTCCCATCTAACAACCACCAAAACATTCTCTGTATCTATGGTTCTGTTTCTGTTTTGCATGTTCATTTATTTTGTTTTTTAGATTCCACATATAAGTGAAATCATATGGATTTGTCTTTCTCTGTCTGACTTATTTCACACAGCACAGCACCTTCTAGGTCCATCCATGTTGTTGCAGATGGCAAGATTTCATTCTTTATCTTTTTTTAATGGCTGAGTCATTTTCCACTGTATATATGTACCACATCTTTATTCATTCATCTATTGATGGACACTTAGGTTGCTTCTATTATCTTGACTAGTGAAAATGCTGCAATTAAGATATGGATGCATGTCTTTTCAATTTAGTGTTTTGAGTTTCTTCAGATAAATACCCAGAAGTGAAATAGCTGGGTCCTACTTTGTCTCTATATAATCTTTATTTTAGTCTATTTTGTCTGATAAAAGTATTAATACACCAGTTTTTATTTTCCTTTTCATTTCCATTGTCATGAAATATCCTTTTCCATCCCTTTACTTTCAGTCTATGTGTGTATGTGTCTTTTGATTTGAAGTGAGTCTCTTATAGACAGCGTATGTAAGGGTTTTCTTTTGTGATCCATTCAGCCACCATTTATCTTTTGATTGGAGCATTTAACCCATTTCCATTTAAAGTAATGGTTGATAAGTGGTTTTTTGTTGTTTTTTAATATATTTTTATTGATTTCAGAGAGGAAGGGAGAGGGAGAGACAGAAACATCAATGATGAAAGAGAATTATTGACTGGCTGCCTGCTGTACACCCACTACTGGGGATTGAGCCCGCAACCTGAGCATGTGCCCCTGACTGAAATCGACCCCTGGACCCTTCAGTCCGCAGGCCAACGCTCTATCCACTGAGCCAAACCAGCAAGTGTGATAGATGTATTTATTGCCATTTTATTGTTCATATTTTTTGACCCTCCTCTTCCTTCTTCAAGAAGATCCTTTAACATTGCTTGTAATAATGATTTGGTGGTGATAAATTCCTTTAGCTTTTTTTGTCTGAGAATCTCTTTGTATGTCTTTCAATTCTAAATGAGAGCCTTGTTGAGTAATCTTGGTTGCAGATCCTTGCTTTCCATTACTTGGAATATAAGAAGCCAATTTCTTCTGGCCTGCAAAGTTTCTGTTGGGAAATCAGCTGACAATCTTATGGGAGCTCCCTTATAGGTAACTAACTGCTTTTCTCTTGCTGCTTTTAAGATTTTCTCTTTGTCTTTCATCTTTGGCATTTCAATTATGATGTGTCTTGGTATGGGTCTTTTGGGGTTCATCTTGTTTGGGATGCTCTGTGCTTCCTGGATTTGTGTGTCTATTTCATTCACCAAGTTAAAGAAATTTTCCATCATCACTTGAACTTGTCCCAGAAGCTTCTTAACCTATTCTTTTTTTTTCTTTTCTTTTTGCTGTTCTGATTGGGTAATTTTCTGCTTTCTTATCTTCCAAATCACTGATTTGATCCTATGCTTCATCTACTCTACTGCTGATTCCTTGTAATATATTCTTAATTTGTTATTGTAGACTTCATTTCTAACTGGTTCTATTTTATGTTTCCTATCTTTGTTGAAGTTCTCACCAAGATCCTTGAGTATCCTTATAACCAGTGTTTTGAACTGGTAGATTGCTTATCTCATTTTGTTTAGTTCTTTTTCTGGAGTCCTGTTCTGTTATTTTATTTGAAACATGTTTCTTTTTCTCATTTTGGCAGCCTCCCTGAGTTTGTTTCTGTTTTAGGCAGAGCTACATCTCAGGTCTTGGTAGAGTGGTCTTATATAGTAGGTGTCCTGTAGGACCCAGTGGCACAGACTCCCCAGTCACCCAAACTATGCACTCCAGATGTGCTCCCCATGTGGACTGTGTGCACTCTTCTACTGTAGTTGACTCCTGATTGCTGTTGGCATGTCAATGGGAGGGATTTTCCCCCCAGGTCAATTGGCTGCAAGGACTTTCCACAACCACCATGGAGGACATGCTGTGCAGTGGTCGACCCCATGGAGTTGGACTCACTTAAGGAGGGCTCTAATGCCTGCTGAGTTCACCCCTTGGGTGTGCTGCTCATGGAGGTGGTTGGATGGTGCTTCAGCGTGGTGTGAAGCTGTCCACTGGGTGCGCTGGCTTTGGGGCCTACTGGGAGGTGCAAGCCAAGGTCAACTGCCATCTGTGTCCTGCCCAGGATGACCTGTCATGAGCTACAAAGCAATCTGCAGATGGCTGCTACGTGTGCTGGGCTTGAGGTGCCTAGAGCAGGCCAAGCTAAGGCTGGCAGCCTCAAACTAAGGCTGGTTGCCACTAATGCCAAGCCTGGGGCCACTTACCAAGAGGTATGAGGCATGCCAAGATCAGAAGCTCCGTGAGAGATTTTAAAAAAGTTGGTAGCATGAGCCAAGACATGGTATGTTTCTTTTTTTAACCACAATATTTTCCCCTGCCTAACTTTTGGGCCTTTGATTAACCGGAGTCTGGTCTAAGAAAACTGTTCTAAGCTGGTGATTTTCAGTAACCCGCTTTCTTTTTAGCAGAAATGGTCTATTTTCCCCAAAATTACATATCACATAAAATCTCAATAAAGAAAACCATAAAACAGAACTACTTTGATTTAATCAGAAAGTAGGAGAGCCAGAATAATACACACTCAGCCATCTTGCCTTGCCAGCATTTATGGTTCTTCCAAGGAACTTGGGCATTCTAAATAGTTTTACAATCACTGTTCTAGTAAGCTTTAAATCCATACCTCCATGATATGCAGGAATCTGTCTTCAGAGGGTGGGTGTGTGGCCTGCAAAATCCGCCATATGTGTTGAGTTTCATCTAGAGATACTTCCAGGAGATCTCCAATCATCATAAGTTCTTCCAGCTGGGCTTTAGCTCCAGGTGACAACTCCAACACTGGAGGTTCTAAACTTCGGGGCACCAAAGGGCTCTTCCGTGGCTGTTTCCTTGGGGTGCTAGAACCTTTCCAAAAATTTGTAAGACAAAATAAAAATGAAAAACTATGAAAAAAATGTAATGTTTCCAAAGTAAATAATTAGGGGAATGGTTCTTTCACCCCCAATAATTTAGACATTCTAATTGATTGCATCAGTATTAAAGTGAAAATGAAATTAAAAACAAATATGGAACAAAAAGATCTAGAATTCTAATACGCACTCTAAAATATTGGTTTAGAATACAAAACTGGTTCCTTATTGTTTATCCTGTGACTGAAGAAGGGGAATCTGTAATAATAAAAGCACAATATGCTAATTAGACCGGATGGCCAAAGGACCTTCCAGACAACCTTCCGGACAAAGCCAGGGCTGTGAGGGCCGAGCCCCTTGCATGAATTTTGTGTAGCGGGCCCCTAGTAGAAAAGAATCTCTTAACCCATGCTCTCTTCCTTTTAGAGGATACCAACAGATTAAGCATATACCTGCCCTACATAAGTGATTATTTTTCTAATGAACAGACAACAAACACAGCTGACCCTTGGACAGGCAGGTTTGAACTACAAAGAGCATGGCCCACTTATATATGAATAACTGTGTCCACTTTAAAGCAGATTTTAAAAATTGGTGTATAAGTGGACCTGTGCAGTTCAAATTCAAGGGTCAACTATTTTTTTGTTTTTGTTAATCTTTGGCCAAGGATATTTTATTATTGATTTTTAGAGAGAATGGAAGGGAGGGAAGAAGGGAGGCAGAGAGGAGAGGGAGGGAGGGGGGAGGGGGAAAGGGAGAGAAAAACATCGATGTGAGAGAGACATATCAATTGGTTGCCTCCCACATGTGCCCTGACCAGGGCCAGGGATTGAACCTGCAACTTAGGCACATGCCCTTGACCAGGAATCGAACCCATGATCCTTAGATGCATGGGCCAAGGCTCTACCACTGAGACACCCCACCCAGAGCAGGTCAACTGTATTTTTTATCTGAGATTGGGAATCTGTGTATGCACAGGGCTGGCTTAAGTTATGTGCTAATTTTTGACTGCACGATGAGTCAGTGCCCCTAACCCCTGCACTGTTCAAAGGTAAATTGTAATATGCTGTCCCATAAAATTCTGAATTTTACTATGAAGAGATGAACACCCTCCATTTTCCAGAGGTGTATCCTAAAGCAATGTGACTTATTTTCACTGGGGAAAAAGTGAACATAACAGAGAAATTATATACAAAAAAAAGAAAAAACTTTCTAGCAATTAAAGCTTTCCGAAACTAGAATGAATATTCTTAAAAAACAGCAAGTTCCTTAAGAACTCATAATGAACAAAAACAAAAAAAGACTAAATGATTCCTTATCAGAGATTTTATAAAAATGAGAGATGGGACTAGATGGCCTCTAAAGTTCTTCTAATTAGAATTCAATAATTCTATGTAAGTTTTCAGATTATCAACCTAATGACAGAAAATGCAAATAGGGACATTTTCAGGTTCTAATAAAATTTCATGGCAAAGATTATGTATTTAAGAGGGATGCACAGTCTTGATTAATACAATGGTTTTTTTCTCACTGGTTTCAGGCTAATCTTCTCCACAATGTTTTAAAGGGTAATACCTTGAGAACAACTCTTAGAAGCAGAAGAATAAGCATGTTCTGCACAGAATGAAGGAGCTGTCCACATGTGAGTGACCACCTCCTCAGACTTGATGGGAATCTCTTCATCACAAAAAAGATTGGGCTCCAGACTACTGGAGGACTTTACACTGGCTGTGTCCTGAAGAAGAAACAAAGAGGGGTATTAAAAATTAGAACCACTTGTGCCTCTCAAAGCCTAAAATAATTAATATACATAATAATATTATATATTAATAAGCATTAATATGTTAATATATTTATTACTTCACAGAAAATGTTTACAAAGCCCTGGTGTAGAGTCCTACCCCCAGCAGCACAAAAATTATAAAAGAGTGAGTTAGGAGAAAGATAAAAGCTTAATGACTAATATAACACCTGATTCTCCTTGTAGGGTGCATGAGATTATCCTTAATTAAACAGGGTACTTAAAAGGTTTTATAACAGGATTCTGGAAGACAATACCACTCACTGAAAATTTAGGGATAGCAGTTCATTATCTTCTTCCCTATTCAAACAAATTCTAAAAAGTAACACATCTGTACTATAGCCTGCACCATCTGTTGCTTTTTAGAATGGAATTGTCTTTTCTGACCTTAATTCTACTCATTTCATTGTAACTCAAGCAGGAAACTTTGTGAGGCTTTCAAAGTGGAAAGAATGGTGAACAGGAGGTAATGAAGGAAAATCATAAGTAAGAAGAACAAATTTAAAAAATTACTTCCCCAAGTGAAGTATGAAATGTGAAGAGGTACAATATTGACTTTGATAAGTTAAAGATAAATTGTTAGCCCTAGAGGAAACACTGAAAAAAAAATTAAATAAATACAAAAATATAAGAAACCAATAAAAAGTAAAATAAAGGAACAAAAAAAAAGGGGGGGGGGGCTTAATAAAAAATAAATAGCAAGAACCCAGCCAGCATGGCTCAGTGGTTGAGGGTCGCCCTATGAACCAGGAGGTCACAGTTCAATTCCCAGTCAGGGCACATGCCCAGGTTGCAAGCTCGATTCCCAGTGTGGGGCATGCAGGAGGCAGCCAATCAATGATTCTCTCTCATCATTGATGTTTTTTCTCTCCCACTTCCTTCCTCTCTGAAATCAATAAAAATAAATAGCAAGATGGCCAACTTAAACCCAACCATGTCAACAATTATATTAAATGTAAATAGACTAAACACCCCCAATGAGAAGACAGATTATGTTACTTAAAAAAAAACCCACAAAAAACAAGACTCAACCATATATTTTAAGTTACATATATATGCAGAATACAAACAAGAAAGGACCCTATTTACATGCTATCTCAAGAGCCACATTTTAATTATGTAGACACAGATAGGAGGAACCAAGATGGCAGCATAGGTAAATGCCGGTACTCATTGCATCCCACAACTATGCCAAAATTACAACTAAAATACAGAACAACCATCATTAAGAACCGCATGAAAGCTAGCTGAATGGAAGTCCTACAACTGGAGAAGTAAAAAAGAAAGCACGTTGAAACTGGTTAGGAGGGGTGAAGGCATGGATTGGGCTGGTCCAGCACCCATGTAGGCTGTTTTTATAATCCAGAGGGAGATCGTCCCTGCAGAGGCCCCGTGAGGAGCAAAGGGTCCCAGCCCCACACCAGACACCCCCCCCCACACACACACAAACCCAGGGTCCCAGAGCTGGGAAGAGAAGTCCCTGTAAATTCAGGCTGTAAAAACCAGCAGGGATTGTGGCCGAGGGACACAAAGGCTGCCAGAGACTCAGGTGTTCCTCTTAAAGGGCCAGGCACAAACTTACTCGGACTCGATTCCTCTGAGCTCCAGTGCCAGGAGAAGTTATGGGACCCAGACACATAAGGGGAAGAACTGAATTATCTGGCATCAGGGCAGGAATTTGGGAGCAGCTTGCTACCAGACGGAGATGCTCACCAGAGTCATTGTTCCTAGGCCATGAACTCCCCTGTTCCAGGGCTGACTGGCAATCATATGTGAGTCCCCATCAACCTGGAGTACACTGTTTGCTCTACCCTGGTGATTCTCTGAGACCCTGCCCAATTCAATTTGCAGCCCCACCCAAGCTGTTTGCAGCAGCTTTTTGATAGGAATGGCTTATCCTAGCTCAGGCCTCAGACTTTGCTAAAATCTCTCAAAAAAGCTGCAGCTGGTGTCAGCATGCCTAAATCTATACTAATAAAAGGTAATATGCTAATTAGACCAGACATCCTTCCAGACAAAGCCTCAGTGGCGGGGGCTGAGGCAGTTAGGGGGGATGAGGCTGGCAGGGGAGGGCAGTTAGGGGCGACCAGGCCGGCAGGGGAGGGCAACAGTTAGGGGCAACCAGGCTGGCAGGAGAGGGCAGTTAGGGGTGATCAGGCCGACAGGCAGAGTGGTTATGGGCGATCAGGCAGGCAGGCAGGTGAGCGATTAGGAGCCAGTGGTCCCGGATTGTGAGAGGGATATCCCCGAGGGTTCCCGGATTGGAGAGGGTGCAGGCTGGGCTGAGGGGACTTCTCCCAACCCCATGCACAGATTTCGTGCAACAGGCCTCTAGTTTATCAATAAAAGGTCCAAGATTCAGCACCAGCCTGCCTTACTTCACAGCTGAGCCTCACCTGGGTATATCCAAATCCGATACAAATAGGAGGAATCTGAAGATCTCTCTGTAGCTCCTGCCAGCTGGCCCCAGGCAGTCGCTGATTTTGCACCTCCCTGGAGAACCTAGAGCCAGTGCATCTGGTCGACAGCTTCAGACCATATCAGATTACAACTCTTCACATCCCTAAGTGACACACTCAAGAGGCAGACTCAGTGAGCACCAAAGCCCCACTGAAGCAAGTCCTACTCCATAGGGGTGTTTCCTGCACAGCAGCTCTACCACTGTAGTCACAGCTGGTCCTCACAGCCAATTGGCTTGGAGGTCAATTCCTTCCAGTGACACCAACAGCAATCAAGTCTCAACTACAACAAGACTGTGCACTCAGCCCACAAAGGACTGCATCTAGAGTGCCCAGCTCAAGTGACTGGGGAGGCTGAGCAACTGGGCCCCTATAGGATACCTACTACACAAGGCCACTTTACCAACTCCAGGAGACATAGCAGCTCTATCCAATACATAAAAACAAACACAGGGAAGCAGCCAAAATGCAGAGACAAAGCAACATGTCACAAATAAAAGAAATGAAAGAAAGCAAACCACGGTTATAAGGTTACTCAAGGAACTTCATGAGACCTTCAAGAGACTTAGTGAGACTTTCAAGGATCTTAGTAATAATGCCAAAGACATGGAAAAGGACCAGTCAGAAATTAAGCATACACTAACTGAAATAAAGAATAATTTACAGGGATTCAACAGTAGAGGATTCCGAGAATCAAATCAATGATTTCGAATATGAGGAAGCAAAGAACACCCAATCAGAAGAACAAAAAGAAAAAAGAATTAAAAAATAGACAATCATGGTAATTGACCGTACCTTCGCTACGCCTCCCATTGGCTAATCAGCAAGATATGCGAATTAACCGCCAACAAAGATGGCGGCTAATTTGCATACTGCAGGCAAGTCGGGACAGCACAAGCCGCCAGCGCGAAACGCCATCCAGGCCCCCGTGGGCAACCCCAGAAGCCGCCGGACTGCCGCCCGTGATCGGATCCGGTCCCAGGCCACAGGCCAGGCCCCCTGAAAGCCCCAGAAGCCGCCTGATATGGCAATAACTCTATCAGTAAACACTCTGAAAGTCAGTGGCATAAATGCACCAATTAAAAGACAGATTATGAGAGTGAATCAAAAACAAAACCCACTTTAAATATAAAGACACATATAGATTAAAAGTAAATGAATTAAGCTGCAGCCTGTTTTGCTCAGTGGATAGAGCATTAGCCATGGACTGAAGGGTCCCAGGTTAGATTCCAGTCAAGGGCATGTACCTCAGTTGCTGGCTTGATCCCCAGTCCCTATCAGAGCATGTGCAGGAGGCAACCAATCAATGTGTCTCTCCCTTTCCCTTCACTCTATAAAATTCAATGGAAAAATATCCTTGGGTGAAGATTAACAAAAACAAAGTAAATGGATTAAGTAACATTAAAGAGATTATAAGAAAAATATATTCCAAATTTTGATAGTTGTACAATGGTTATGTTTGAATTCTTAACACCTAAGAAATTGGGTGAAGGGTACATATAATATGCTGTAGTACTTTACAGTTTTTTTTACATGTATGAAATTATTTCACATTAAAATATTAAAAAATTAAAAATAAAATATTAATTGAAATGTATCTGCATTACATGAAAAATCTCCTAATTGCTTCCAGCATAATTTATTAAATTGTGCTAAAATTTATAAGGGTTCAATTAAAAGGTATCTTAATTCTAAATGATATAATAGAAAATATATAATAGTGCAGTTATAAGCACTTATCTGAAAATAAAAATTTAAAGAAGTGAATTTAAAGAAGTGATTAGCCAAAGAAAACATATGCACAACCCATGGACACAGAGAACAGTATGGTGATGGCCAGGGAGAAGTGGGGGGCAAGAGCTGGGTAGAGGGGGCAAAAGGGGGGAAATAGGGACATCCTATATCTACACTAATAAAAGAGAAACATGGTAATTAGCGTACGACCGCTACCCTTCCCATTGGCTAATCAGCATATCCTTATGCAAATTAACTGTCAGCCAAGATGGCGGCCGGCAGCCAGGCAGCTGGAAGTGAACATGAGGCTTGCTTGCTCCAGGGACTGCAGACTCCAACGTTCCCCGCCTAACTTGCCGGCCTCTCAGCTGCAACTCTAAGCAACTATGTACTATGTTGCAAATATAGAAGCTAAACAAAACCCCAGAAACTGGCTTTCAGTCAGCCCTGGACCGCAACATTGTATCAATGTTTTCAGCAGCGAGGCCTCAGAGCTAAAGCTGGCCCAGAATAAAAAAAAAAAAAAAAAAGAAAACAAGGAGCGGTTGGGAGCTTCAGTCACTCGCTTCAGGAAAACAGCCCTCAGCCCCACACCCAGACTGGCCAGGCACCCCAGTGGGGACCCCCACCCTGATCCAGGACACCCTTCAGGGCAAACCAGCCGGCCCCTACCCGTGCACCAGGCCTCTATGCTATATAGTAAAAGGGTAATATGCCTCCCGGCACCGGGATCAGCGTGACAGGGGGCAGCGCCCAAACCCCCTGATCGCCCTGCAGCTCTGTGTGTGACAGGGGAAGGCGCCCCAACCCCCTGATCAGCCCTGCTCTGTGCCTGATAGGGGGGAGCTCCCCAATCCCCTGATCGCCCTGCGGCTCTGTGTGTGACAGGGGGCGGGGCCACAACCTCCCTATCCGCCCTGCTCTGTTCCTGACAGGGGAAGGCGCCCCAATCCCCTGATCAGCCCTGCTCTGTGCCTGATAGGGGGGAGCTCCCCAATCCCCTGATTGCCCTGCGGCTCTGTGTTTCACAGGGTGCAGCGCACCAACCCCCTGATCGGCCCTGCTCTGTGTGTGACAGGGTAGAGCCATAACCTCTCCATCGGTCCTGCCCCGAGTGTGACAGTGGCGGCGCCCCAACCCCCTGATCGGCCCTGCTCTGTGGGTAATAGAGGGTGGCGCCCCAACCCCCCTCCACGGGCCTTGCTCTGTGTGTGACAGGGTAGAGCCATAACCTCCCCATTGGCCCTGCCCTGAGTGTGACAGGGTGCAGCACCCCAACCCCTTGATCCGCCCTGCTCTCTGTGTGACAGGGGGCGGTGCCCCAACTCCCCTATCGGCCCTACTCTGTGAGTGACAGGGGGGAGCTCCTCAACCCCCTGATCGGCCCTGCTGTGTGTGACAGGGGGGAGCTCCCCAACCCCCTGATCGACCCTGCTGTGTGTGTGACAGGGTACGGAGCCCCAACCCCCCTGATGGGCCCTGCTCTGTGAGTGACAGGGGGCAGCGCCCCAACCCCCGTGATTGGCCCTGCTCTGTGCGTGACAGGGTACGGAGCCCCAACCCCCCTGATGGGCCCTGCTCTGTGAGTGACAGGGGGCAGCGCCCCAACCCCGATAGGCCCTGCTCTGTGCGTGACAGGGGGTGATGCCGCAACCTCCCCATCGACCCTGCCTTGAGTGTGACAGGGGGCGGTGCCCCAACCCCCCAATCGGCCCTACCCTGAGCCTGACCAGGGGCTGCACTTAGGGATTGGGCCTGCCCTCTGCCACCCGGGAGTAGGCCTAAGCCAGCAGGTCGTTATCTCCCGAGGGGTCCCAGACTGCGAGAGGGCACAGGCCGGGCTGGGGGACCCCCCCCCCCCCGAGTGCACAAATTTTTGTGCACTGGGCCTCTAGTAATAATAATAAAAGGCTAATATGCAAATTGACTGAACGGCAGAATGGCCGGTTGCTATGATGCGCACTGGCCACCAGCGGGCAGACGCTCAATGCAGGAGCTGCCCCCTGGTGGTCAGTGCACTTCCATATGGGGAGTGCCACTCAGCCAGAAGCTGGTTCATGGCTGGCCAGAGCAGAGGTGGTGGCAGAAGCCTCTCCCACCTCCATGGCAGCACTAAGAATGTCCAATTAACGGTTTAGGCCCGATCCCTTGGGGGCCTAAGCCTTTAGTCGGACATCCCCTGAGGGCTCCCTGGCTGCCAGAAGGATGTCTGACTGCAAGCTTAGGCCTGATCCCCCGGGGAGTGGGCCTAAGTCAACAAGTGGACATCCCCCAAGGGGTCCTGGAGTGCAAATGGGCACAGGCCGGGCTGAGGGACCCCCACCCCCGAGTGCACAAATTTTTGTGCACCTGGCCTCTAGTTAAAAAATATGAAGATAGTGTAAGGAGCCTCTGGGACAACTTCAAGTTTACCAACATTCACATTATGGGGGTGCCAGAAGAAGAGAAAGAGCAAGATATTGAAAACTATTTGAAGAAATAATGACAGAAAACTTCCCTTACCTGGTGAAAGAAATAGACTTACAAGTCCAGGAAGCACAGAGAGTCCAAAACAAGAGGAACCAAAGAGGCCCACACCAAGACACATCACAATTAAATGCAAAAGGTTAAAGACAAAGAAAGAATCTTGAAAGCAAGAGAAAAGCAGTTAGTTACCTACACGGGTGCGCCCATATGACTGTCAGCTGATTTCTCAACAGAAACTATGCAGACCAGAAGGGAGTGGCAAGAAATATTCAAAGTGATGAAGAGCAAGGACCTACAATTAAGATTACTCTATCCAGCAAAGCTCTCATTTAGAATTGAGGGTCAGATAAAGAGCTTCACAAACAAGAAAAAGCTAAAGCAGTTCATTATCACCAAACCAGTATTACATGAAATGTTGAAAGGTATTCTTTAAGAAGAGGAAGAAGAAGATAAAAAATATGAACAATAGCCCCAGCCGATTTGGCTCAGTGGACAGACTGTCAGCCTCTGGACCAAAGGGTCCTGGGTTTGATTCCAGTCAAGGGCACACACCTCAGTTGCAGGCTTCTCCCCGACCCGGGCCCTAGTCAGGGTACCTGCAGGAGGCAACCAATCAATGTGTTTTTCTTACATCAATGTTTCTATCTTTCCCTCTCTGTTCCACTCTCTCTAACAGATCAATGGAAAAATATCCTCAGGTGAGGAGTAACAACAAAATGAACAATAAAATGGCAATAAATACATTATCTATCAACAATTGAATCTAAAAATAAATAAGAAATCTAATAAACAGAATAAACTGGTGAATAAAATAGAATCAGAGGCATGGAAATGGAACAGACTGATAATTCTCAGATGGAAGGGGGGTGGAGAGGTGGGAAGAGATTATACGAAGATCTTATATGCATATATGCATTACCTATGTTCAGACAGTAGGGTGGCAAAGGCCTGGGGTGGGAACTGGGTGAAGGTGGGCAATGGGGGGGAAAAAGAGGGATATCTATAATACTCTCACAATAAAGATTTTTTTTTAAAAAGGACACAGATAGGTTGATAAATAGCAAGTTTAAACAAATTACTCTTCCTAAGGAGGAAAATTATAGTTCAGTCTCACCAATGGCAAATATGCAGGATGGAATGGCCTCTCAGTGAGAAATGGGTTTTATATATAGATCTATCATTCCATTTTATCTGGTACTAGGTCAGATTAAAGTCAAGACAAAACCTACTCTATTTCCACTAAAGCTCAAGCCACCCAAGTATTAACAAAGGTGAGAAGAAAAAAATAAAAAAATCTAAGTGTTATAACTTGTCTTTCTCTAAAATAAGCAAGTACTGGGATACAAAAAAGAACTTCCTGGAAGGTAATAATTACTACTCTTTTATACTCTCCTTTCTAATGTGTAATTCTGCACATATTTGTAATTCTGCACATTTTTCCTTTGTAAAATACAAACTATAATATGAATAAAAAGTTTCAGTAAAGGTAAAGAATATGCCTTAAAAGGGAATAATTATACAAATATCTGAAAGAAAGTTATCTGAGACACAATCACAAAAGATCTGACATATTGCTTCATTAAATATATATTTCCTAAGTAATAAAATTCTTGAATTGCTGCTCAGAGTATTTTAGTGGTGATAACAGAATGTTACATACAAAATGAAGTAAACAATGCAAAGCATAAATCATCTGTTTTAAACATTTAAATACTACAATAAGATCAAATGACTGATTTGATTTTTCTATATAATTATGTACTCTTCTTCCTAAACCAGTATGGGACTCTTCCTTAAGTAAAGACATTAAATTCAACCTATTTTAAGGATGAATTCATGGAGACATAATCAGGGGATATCAAAGGGAAAAATCACCAAGCCAAATGCAAATAAATTGTCAAATATAATTTTCATTACACTGAGTGCTTGTTCTATGGGAGAATACTCAAGAGTATATAATTTTTTTAATGCAAAAATACCTACATCCAGGTAACTTTTATTTTGAATTACCATTAAGTCTTGCCACCATTCTTCCAGTCTTCAAGCTATCAAACACATTACTAACACTGTAAAATCCATAATTTTATTTTTCACGTTGCCAATACCCCCGGATCAAAAAAGAAACTAGGCTGAGACACACATATCAATTTTACAGAAAAGGACTACTGCTTACAATCGTATCAACAATCTACTTCCAAGCAAAGCCCATCCTATTTAGCAATTCTATAGTAGTGGTTGATTATTAATGTGCTAGAAAGATAACCCAAGTATTGGAGGCCTGTAAGTTATGGCAAACAAGCAATTCTAGTATTAAGTAACTAACTTATATGTGGCATGGGCTGCATTTCCTTATAGCTGCTCCTGGTCATCCTATACAAACAAAGATGGTCATTAACTTCTGGGTAACTTCAAGGTACTCAGAACCTTATTTTAATAGGGTAATTCAAGTTTCAACTTTTCTCAAGTCTATTTCATATAACTATAAATTTCCTCATTAAAACATCCCCTGAATCCATTGCTTTTTAAATCCTCATCTGAGGATATGTTTGACTTGAGAGGGAGAGAGAGGGAAAGGGAGAGAGGGAGTGGGAAAGGAAAAGGGAGAGACATTGATGTGGGAGAGAAATATCCATCAGTTGCCTCCCATACTTGCTCCAACTGGATATCGAACCCGCAACTTAGGTATGGGCCCTGACCAGGAATCGAACCCACAACCTTTTTGGTGTACAGGATAATGCTCCAAGCAACCAAGCGACCAGGCTAGGGCCTCTGGATCCATTTTTATCTTGAAAAAATATTTCCAGCAAATAATTTACAATCATCTATGATGGATGGTTTTAATTTGTATCCTGGGAATTCAATGCTGATGATATTCATTGCTCTAAGAATGAGCTTACCTACCTGATTTGCATGCTGAAAAGACCAAAAAAAGATAGTTAAAGAGTATGGAAAAGATTGCACCCTAGGTTTTCATATAAAAGAGCACAAACTCCCTGGTTATAGGCACAGACTGTAAATAGAATAACAAATAATATTACTAGGTAAAAGACAAGGATTTGGGCCTGACACGAAATAACAATAAAAGGCCAATAAAATCCAACACAAAACAAACTTGCCAAAACTTTCTCTTCATCACCAGTGTGGTATCATTATCAAAATAATCATATTAAGGGCAAATAATATATTCTAACTGCAACTGTAACTACAAATTCAAACCATAAGCCCAAGTGTAACCCATCTCTGACTATGATATTCAATCTAGCACCATCAGATGAGAGACTAAAGCAAAGTACTCAAAGCAAGATACAATGAAATTTTTAAAAAATAACTAGATAGATGTTAACAATCAAAGAAAAAATACTAAATCAGCCATGAAAGCTTTCAGTAACTAAAAGAATAATTTTGCTAGTCCCTCTTAAGACCTAAGGAGTTACATGGTGAGAAAAATAAAGTTTAAAATTCCACTCTTAAAAAACAAAAAAAACAAAAAACCTGTTATTTCATCATCAATCTATATTTTTTTGGAGCTTTGAAAAAAATGCTATCACCATAAACTCAAGATAAATAGATTACTAGCTTTCTCTTCTACTCTTAAGCCTCAAACATCTTTTTAAACAAACCCAGTGATCAGATATGTACCTACACACCTGACCATGTAATTACCTTCATGTCATAGCCATATGTCTCCCGAATGTCTTCATCAGAATCTGTTTCTTCATCATCATAATCCACTGTTTGTCGAGGGGAAGAAGATACGCTGCTCACCACCCGGTTAAAAGCAGACTGTTGGAAAGTAGGTAAGTGTCCCTAAACAACAAATAATTTCAGGATGAACAGAGAGACACACTGAATAAACATGGGGTAATATGTGATTATGACTACCAAAATGTAATGAATTTGCAAAGTGGCTAAACAGAGTTCACCAGTTAGTACAGAGCAAATTATTTGCCTATGATACCAAGG
Organism: Myotis lucifugus; assembly: GCF_000147115.1. NCBI lineage: Eukaryota > Metazoa > Chordata > Mammalia > Chiroptera > Vespertilionidae > Myotis > Myotis lucifugus. Next base: position 4,231,395 of record NW_005871146.1, on the reverse strand, counting down.
TCCACCTGAATAATATTTCCAAGTAATTTTTCAGTAAAATGACTTAGTTATATATTCAAAATCCTATAGGTGTATATAGAAAGAAGATGTTATGGATAATCTAACTGCTGGCAACTTATTGTTGTCTTCCTAATCAACTGGTAAGATAGATTTGATTTAGTACTTACACACTGACAAACATTATCTCATGAAATAAAAAAAGAAAATCCTAAACTTGCCTGTAAGTCTGGATTGGCAGCTGCTTTTTGGAGTTCTGCACTGATGATCTTTTCAGTTTTTTCTCGAGCTGCCTGCTCCACCATACGCTGGCTCAACACAGATAGTTTGGCCAGGGCAGAAGACAGTTCATCTGTGGCTAGAGCCTGCCGGGCTCTATCCTGCCAACTCATAGCACGTTCTGTCAAACACTGTAGGGCTTCTCCTTCAGGCAACCGTACAGGCAACTTCTGAAGGGATACTAGGAGTGACAGAATAGTCTCTAGCCTTGGCCTTCGAGAGCGCATACAAAGAGGGCAAAGGAATTTTACTTCCTTAGCCTGCCAACTAGACCCTTTTTTCTGGGTACTTGACTTAGGCAGGGGAACACAGCTATTATGGAACCAGTCTTTGCAGAGCTCACACTGCAGCATAAATCCACTGGCTGTCTTGCGGCAAATGCAAAATTTTACTTCTTCTATGCGGTCCACCATTGTCATCTTCGCTAGATTGGCTGCTCTGAGGGAATGCATGGCTTCAATCTCTTTTTGCTCGCGTTCTTTGAAAACTGCCACCTGTACACAAAGAACATTTCAAAGAAAGGAGTCACTGCAAAATACTCCAAAAATACCAAATCCTTAAGGCTGAGGGATCATCTCCAAGTTGGGGCCTCATAATAACAAAGCATTGTCCTTTAAAAAAAAAATCAGTTGTTAATCATTTCGTAAAATGTGGGGCAGTGTGACGGTTTCCATGTAAACATTCCTGTGTGAAATGGGCAAAATGCTACTATATTTGACAATTTCATCAGTAGAGTACTTTGAATTATTCTGTAGGGTGCAGTAGACAGTATGCCTTGAAGTCAAGCGACCCTAAGTATGAAGCTTGGCTCTTGTACTTATATATTGTTGATCTGGGGCACAAGTTTTCTGAATCTCAATTTTCTGAAAAATGAGGATACCACCAAACTCATTTTGTTGTTTTAAGGATTAAATAAGATAATACATCAAAATGCTTAACTTGGTGCCTGGCACAAGGTAAACACTCAATAAATACTAGCTTCCCATCCACTGGCAATTCATCCCCCGGGAGGAAGTTCTATACAAATCAATTTTTATTTATTTCTAGAAGGCCTCTCCAACTTATGTAATAGTAGAGTAACACAGCCTGATGACCAATTATAACAAAATTTTATGTAGCTTATTTCAAAAAAGTAAATGAAAGCAAATAACATTTAATTATCACGAATACTGTCAGTAGATTTTCTTTTAAAACTTTTATAGTATTGAAACCATCTATAATAATAAAAGTATAATATGCTAATTAGACCAGACGTCCTTCCGGACGACCTACCGGACAAAGCCAGAGCTGTGAGGGAAGCCCGGGTCTGGGGTGCCAGAGGGAAGCCAGTGCCAGCAGCCGGGAAAAGTAAGGCCTACTCTTGCATGAATTTCGTGTATCAGGCCTCTAGTTTTGAAATAATTTCCTATTCTATTTGCCTGGTAAGATGACCTGTTGGGCAGGCTCCCTAATGAGGAATCATTTCTGCTGGCCTCAAAACACAATCATTTGGCAACAATATTGTAATAACTATTTATGGTATCAGGTGGGTACCTGAACTATTGGGGGGAACACTTTGTAAAGTATATGATTATCTAACCACTATGCAGTACACCTGAAACTAGTATAAAATAATGTTGAATGCAAACTGTAATTGAAAACTAAAATGGGGAAGAAAAAACAACAACACAGGATCATCTGTAGGCAGAAACAGCCATATGCAACTCCTTACTACATATTGACCAAATTCATTTTTATTTTTTCTCTTTCCTCAGGCTCCTAGTAATCTTAACAACATTCCTCCTACTCTCAAACAAAATCCAAAAACAAACAAAACAAAACAAAAAACACCACTATACTGTACATTACATCCCCATGACTATCCTATAATAACCAATTTGTACTTCTTAATGCCTTCACCTAATTACCTACAAATATTCTATTGAGCACTCACTATACTGTTGAATGCTACTGAGAGAAGGAAGATGTTTTAAACAGCAGCAGATATCAGTAAGCTGATACAATTCCTTTGAAAAGCACAATAGTATTAAGCCATTAAATTCTAACCCAGTAATCCCATTCCTAAGAGTCAAGTGTAGGAAAAGAACTTGTAAAAGGAAAAAGCGCCTAGCCAGTTTGGCTCAGTGGATAGAGTGTCCGCCTGCGGACTGAAGGGTCCCAGGTTCGATTCCGGTCAGGTGCACAAGCCCAGGCTGCAGGCTCGATCCCAGTAGGGGGCGTGCAGGAGGCAGCCAATCAACGATTCTCTCTCATCATTGATGTTTCTATATCTCTCTCACCCTCTCCCTTTTTCTCTGAAATCAATAAAAATATATTTTTTTTAAAAAAGAAAAAGCTATATACAAAGAAGTTCACTTTATTAGTATCCATAATAGTAAACACTTAATAACAACCAAATGTTCAATATCAGAAAAATGATCAGTAAATATTAGAAAATTTGATAAAATATTAAACTATTAAGACAACAATAAAGAATGATATAGAAAAAATTTTAGGGAGAGAACAGTATAGTGAACTTTTTATATACTTTGATTATAAATATTTTAAAAATATTTGGCCAAAACCGGTTTGGCTCAGTGGATAGAGCGTCGGCTGCGGACTGAAAGGTCCCAGGTTCGATTCCGGTCAAGGGCATGTACCTGGGTTGCGGGCACATCCCCAGTAGGAGATGTGCAGGAGGCAGCTGATCGATGTCTCTCTCTCATCTATGTTTCTAACCCTCTATCTCTCTCCCTTCCTCTCTGTAAAAAATCAATAAAATATATTTTTTAAAAAAAATAAATAAATAAAAATAAAAATATTTGAAATATATATAACCATAAAGCCAGAGAAAGTATATAAAAATAAAAACAGTGAATGCGCTAATATCTTTACAGAATTTTGTATTCACCATACAAAGTCAAAATGCATATCATAATTTCTTACCACCATGGCTGTATCTCTGGTTTCCTCCAATCCTTCCTCCAAATCACTCAGAGGCTCATGGTCCAGATCCTTTTCTTTTTCTTTTTCTATTAGTTCTTTTACTTTTTTCCTTCTGTTTTTACCACTCCCATATATACCAATGTCAGTTCGGGGACTTAGCACCTACAAAAATAAAACCAAATACTGAGCTCTGGTTTAAAAAAAAAAATTCTTAAAACTGAAAATAATAAAAGGAACCATTTATTGACTACTCACCAAGTCCTGGGCACTTTCTTAAGGGCTTAACACACATTACCTAATTCAATTCTCCTAACAGTCCTCTGAAATAGGTATTGTCTATATCAGGGGTCCTCAAACTTTTTAAACAGGGGGCCAGTTCACTGTCCCTCAGACCATTGGAGGGCCAGACTATAGTTTAAAAAAAAACTATGAACAAATTCCTATGCACACTGCACATATCTTATTTTGAAGTAAAAAAACAAAACGGGAACAAATACAATATTTGTATTTGCATGTGGCCCGCGGGCCGTAGTTTGAGGACCCCTGGTCTATATTTTATAAACGGGAAAACTGAGGCTCAGGAAGGAAACAACTTGCCCAAGGACACAGGGTTAGTAATTAGGGAGACAGTCCTCAAACATGAAACTATCATATTTCAACGCCTATGCCCTTAACTACTATTTATTTATTTTATCATTTTTTAATTTTCAATTATGGTTGACATACATTACTTTATTAATTTTAGGTATACATCCCAGTAATTAGACATTATATAACTTACTAAGTGATCATCCTGATAAATCTTGAACCCATCTGACACGATACAGAACTATTAGGATATTATTGACTTTATTCCCTATACTATACATTACATCCCCATGAATATTCTGAAATAATCATTTTTTTAATTTAAATTCTTTATTGTTTAAAGTATTACATGAGTCTCCTTTTTGCCCAATTGACCTCTCCCTGGCCACTCCCACCCCCCAGCACATGCCCTCATCCCCCTTCTGTCTGTGTCCACTGGTTATACTCATATGCATGCATACAAGTCCTTTGGTTGATCTCTTACCTCCTCACCCCCTGCCTTCCCTCATAGACTGGACAGTCTGTTCGATGCTTCTATGTCTCTGGTTCTATTTTTGTTCATCAGTTTATGTTGTTCATTATATTCCACAAATGAGTGATATTTATCTTTCTCTGACTGGCTTAGTTTGCTTGGCATAATGTGCTCCAGTTCCATCCATGCTGTTGCAAATGGTAAGAATTACTTCTTTTTTACAGCAGCGTAGTATTCTATTGTGTAGATGTACCACCGTTTTTTAATCCACTCATCTGCTGATGGGCACTTAGGCTGTTTCCAAATCTTAGCTATTGTAAACTGTGCTGCTATGACCATAGGGGTGCATATATCCTTTCTGATTGGTGTTTCTGTTTTCTTGGGATATGTTACTAGAAGTGGGATTACTGGGTCAAATGAAAGTTCCATTTTTAATTTTTTGAGGAAACTCCATACTGTTTTCCACAGTGGCTGCACCAGTCTGCATTCCTGCCAGCAGTGTGTGCACAAGGGTTCCTTTTTCTCTGCATCCTCACCAGAACCTGTCGTTTGTTGATTTGTTGATGATAGCCATTCTGACAGGTGTGAGATGGTACCTCATTGTTGTTTTGATTTGCATCTCTCAGATGATTAGTGACTTTGAGCATGTTCTCATGTCTCTTGGCCTTCTGTATGTCCTCTTTCGAAAAATGACTATTTAGGTCCTTTGCCCATTTTTTATTGGATTATCTTCCTTTTGTTAAATTGTATGAGTTTCCTATAAATTTTGGAGATTAAACCCTTATCAGAGATAACATTGGCAAATATGTTCTCCCATGCAGTGGGCTTTCTTGCTGTTTTGCTGATGGTTTCTTTTGCTGTGCAGAAGCTTTTTCTTGTGATATAGTCCCATTTGTTTATTTTCTCCTGAGTTTCCATTGTCCTAGGAGCTGTATTGGTAAAGATATTGCTACGACATATGTCTGGTATTTTGCTGCCTATGGATTCTTCTAATATTTTTATGGTTTCCCGTTTTACATTTAAGTCCTTTATCCATTTTGAGTTTATTTTTGTGTATGGTGTAAGTTGGTGGTCTCTTTTTATTTTTTTGCATGTATCTGTTCAATTTCCCCAACACCATTTATTGAAGGGACTGTCTTGACTCCATTGTATGCTCTTGCCTCTTTTGTCAAATATTAATTGAGCATAATGGCTTGGGTAGATTTCTGGGTTGTCTGTTCTGTTCCATTGGTCTATATGTCCATTTGTACTTTTTTTTTTAGCTTAACTCACTTTATTTTTCTTGTATAATATTATGTGGTGGCCACAGCTGGAGCCTGGGTCCTCTGCACAGAAACTCTGGTGTGGGTCTTTACAAGATGGTCAGTGAATTCCTGATAGGGAGACTTGGTGAACACAGTCTCTTTCCAGAGATCTGGGGTGATAGCTGTAGGTCTTAGAGATGGCATCAAAGGTGGCCTTGGCAAAGTTGCCCAGGGTGTCAGTGTAGCCCCTGGCTGAGGTGTAGCAGTCGTCAATACCGGCCATCATCAGCAACTTCTTAGGCACAAGGGCCGAGATAATGGCCATACCCCTGGAGGCAGGGATGAAGCGCAACAGTACAGCGGCCAGTCACCTTGCAAGGTACGGTGTAGGGTTTGCCGATCTTGTTTCCCCAGTAGCCTCGCTGCACTGGCACAATAGAGAGCTTGGCCAGGATAATGGCTCCTCGGATGGCAGTGGCTACTTCCTTTGAGCACTTCACACCCAGACCAACATGTCCATTGTAGTCCCCAATGGCGACAAATGCCTTGAACTGGGTCCTCTGGCCAGCACTTGTCTGCTTTTGCACAGGCATGATCTTCAAGACTTCATCCTTGAGGGATGCCCCCGAGAAAAAGTCAATGATCTCAGATTCCTTGATGGGCAAGAATAGATAGATTTCTTCTAGGGATTTGATTTTCATGTCCTTGACCAGGCAGCCCAGCTTGCTGACAGGGATCCACTCCTTGTCCTCGGCCTTGACTCCGCGAGCTCCGCGGCCTCGGCCCCTGCCCGGAATGCCACTGCCAAATCCTCCACGGAAGCCACCGCGACCCCCTATTCCGGGGCCTCCGGGCCCTCCTGCAGCACCAGCGTCATCCGCCATTTGGTGTTTCGTGGGAAAAGAAGAAGTCCATTTGTACTTCTTAATGCCTTCACCTTTGTAACCCATTCTCCCAATCCCCTTCCCAGCTGGGAACTGCCAAAACGTTCTCTGTATCTATGAGTCTATTTGTGTTCTACTTACTCACTTTTGTTTTGTTATATTCAAATGTTTATAGAAATGTATTTATTGCCTTCCTCTTCCTCCTCTTCTTCTTCTTCTTGACCTTTCTTCTTCTTTTTGACCCTTTAACATTTCATATAAAACTGGTTTGGTGGTGATGAGCTTCTTTAGCTTTCTCTTGTATAAAAAGTTCTTTATCTGTCCTTTGATTAGCTTTGCTAGGTACAGTAATCTTTGTTATAGGTCCTTGCTTTTCATCACTTTGAATATTTCTTGCCAATCCCTTCTGAACTGCAAAGTTTCTGTTGAGAAATCAGCTCTGTTGTAGGTAACTAACTACTTTTCTCTTGCTGCTCTTAAGATTCTCTCTTTGTCTTTAAGCTTTTGCGTTTTAATTATGATATATCTTGGTGTGGGCCTCTTTGGATTCATCTTATTTGGAACTCTACACTTCCTGGACTTGTATCTATTTCCTTCACCAAGTTAGGCAAGTTTTCTGTCATTATGTTTTAAAACAGGTTTCAATTTCTTGCTCTCTCTCTTCTCATTTCCCATGGAAATGTTGGTACACTTGAAGTTGTCCCAGAGGCTCCTTATACTATCCTCATTCTTTGTACTTTTTCTTTTTGCTGTTCTGATTGAGTCTCTTTGGCTTCCTTATATTCTAATTGCTGATGTGATTTTCAGCTTCATCTACTCTATTGTTCATTCCTTGTAAAGTATTCATTTCAGTTAGTGTATACTTCATTTGTGACTGGTCCTATTTTATGCTGTTGAGGTTCTCACTAAGTTCATTGAGCATCCTTATAACCAGTATTTTGAACTATGAATCTAGTAGATTGCTTATCTCCATTTTGTTTAGTTCTTTTTCTGGAGTTTTGTTCTGTTCTTTCATTTGGGATGTTTCTTTGTCTCATTATGACAGCCTCCAAAATGAGACAAACTTTCTCTGAGCTCTAGCATGGGGCAGCATTTAGCCCTTGTGTGGTGGGGTGTGGTGGGGGGGTTGTTTCTATGTATTAGGTAGAGCTGCTACATCTCCCAGGCTTGGTAGAGTAGCCTAATGTAGTAGGTGTTCTCTAGAGCAGCAGTCGCCAACCTTTCGGACCTCACAGACCACCAGTGGTCCATGGACCACAGGTTGGCGACCACTGCTCTAGAGTCCAGTGGCACAGCCACCCCGAACACCCAAGCTAGACACTTGAGGTGCATTCCCCGTGTAGGCTGTATACAACCCCTGTAGTAGTTGAGTCTTGACTGCTGTTGGCACATCAATGGGAGGGACTTATCCTCAGATGGATCAGCTGAAAGGACTGGCTGTAACCACTGACCACTAGCCTCCAACCACCATGGAGGATCAGCTATGCAGAGGCCAACTACACAGAGTAGGACTTACTTCAGCAGGGGTCTGGTGCCTGCTGAGTCCACCTCTTGAGTTTGTTGCTCATTGAGGTGGTTGGATGGTAGTGCTTCGATGTGTTCTAAAAGCTGCCACTGGGTGCACTGGCTCTGGGACCTTCAGGGAGGTGCAAACCAAGATCAGCTGCCGCCTGTGCTCTGCCTGGGGCATGAACTACAAAGGCCACCAGGTATGAGCTACAAAGCAATCTACAGATGGCTGCTACTTGTGCTGAGTTTGGAACTGCCCTCCAAGCTGTGACCCAAGGCTAGCTGCCACTATGCCTGGGGCCAACTTAGTGAGAGGTGTGCAGCTTACTGAGGGACAGATGCTGCTTGTTTTGGGAAATTCTGAAGCATGAAAATCTGAAACATGAGCTAAGATGGCCATTCATATGGAAAAGCAACTGGAAACAGCTCAGGCCCTGGCCAGGTAGCTCAGTTGGTTACAGCATCATCCCGATATGCCAAGGTTTTGGGTTAGATTCCTAGTCAGAGCACATATAAGAATCAACCAATGAATGCATAAATAAGTAGAACAACAAACTGATGTGTGTGTTTCTCTCTCTTTCTCTCTCTCAATCCATCAATAAACTTATTTTTTTTTTTTTAAAGAAACAGCTTGGGTGGGACCAAAAGATGGGTGGGGCCTCAGGGAATCACCAGGGTGGGGCAAACAGTGTGAGCCAGGCTGATGGGAGTCTCAGCTATGGTGCTCACCTGCCAGCTTTCGGGGCGGGTGGGGGGGGGGGGGGTTGCTGATGAAAGGAACAGTGGCCTCTGCCAGCACTTCTGTCTGGGAGAAAGCTCCCGTCCCCTTAGCTCTCATCCTGATGCTGAACAATTCAGTTCCTCCCTGTTCCAGCCTGTAAGTTGCTGCCCCATGCTGGCCATCAGAGAAAGTGAGTCTGAGTTAGTCCTTGTGCAGGGCCCTTTAATAGGAAATGCCTGGGACTCCAGCAGTCTCTATGTCCCTCAGCCTCAATCCCTACTGGTTTTTTATAGCCAGGAGTTATGAGGACTTCTCTTCCAGCATTGGAACTTGGGCTGGGGGACCTGGTGTGGGTTGGGACCTCTTGTTCCTCAGTGGGGACCTCTGCAGCTAAGATATCCCTCCTGATTTTTATCCAACACACATGGGTGTGGGACCAGCCCGTTCTGTGTTTCTGCCCCACTAACAGTTTCAATGGGGCTTCTTTAATTCCCTAGTTGTAGGACTTCCATTCAGCTGAATTTCAGATGGTTCTGAATGATATTTGTTCTATAGTTTAGTTGTGATTTAATGTGGTTGTGGGAGCACGCAAGTACCATGTTTACCTGCGCTGCCATATAGACCAACTAGTATGTTTAAATGCTCAAGATGAAAAGGGTAATGAGTATTTAAATTTGTGCTTCTGAGAAAGGTCTTTTCAGTGACAGAATCCATTAATAACAGAGATAAGATCCAGGCTAATTGACACAGCACAGGGGGAACCAGAAATAAGTTTGTCATAGGCTCCAGATTTCTGGTCAACATTTAATATTACCTAATAGGAATCACTTGTATAATCATGACCAGATAAAATGAAAACAATACTACTACCTACTTCTGATAAGGAGATTGAAGTATGTATCCAAAAATTAAACTACTCTTTACCTGTAACAATGTATGGCTAGAATTCTTCTTAAGAAAGGTCCGCCCAGTCCGTTCTCTCCACGCCCGAGCTGCTGCTACTTGTGATTCTACCTGGGGCAATGCATCAAGACGCACAGGGATAGGACGCCCTTTAGCAGATAAACTCTCCAGCTGCTCCAAGTAAGCATAGTTGCTGCCACTCTGAAAAACAAAAGTACATCCTCACACAATTTGCATTCACTTATGGAGTTTAGAGTGACTTTTTTAATTAAATATTATTCTTTAAATGTAATTGTGCCTCTTGAATTAACAAATACTAATGTTTTTAAAAAGTATGTGCAAATACAACATGCAGATGATGCATAGAATTGTACACTTGAAATGATATATTAACTAATATCACCTCAATAAATTTAATTTTAAGTAAATTCATGTTGTCATAAAGATTTTAATTTTATTAATCAATGAGGGGATCAGTAAGATATAAAAACCAGTTCAAAGGACAATGTAAGAACAGACATATATGTGCAATTAGAAATGAGAAAAGGAATTTGCTAATGGATGGAAACAGATATTTAATATCACACAGTAGCAGTCGCCAACCTTTCGGACCTCACGGACCACCAGTGGCCCGAGGACCACCGGTTGGCAACCACTGTCATACAGGACAATGGAATGATCTTTACTACAGTGTGGAAATCAACTGTTCCAAATACAAGGACAAATGTAATTGCTTCTCTATGAACATAATTCATTTGTATCACTATCATTTTAAAATAATTGACAGAGTTGTTAAATAGCTTCATCAAAGATAATTTGCCGACCACTGAACTAGACAACATCCAATATTCCACTGAAAAGACATCCAGTAATCTCTTTCCCGTTTCAAAGTCTTTCACAATTTTTCCAACAACTACAAAACGCTGCTTTAGTTCTGATAACCACCTCTATTTTATGTTATACAAACACATGAGAATGGATATTTTCCTTCTAAGCCACAATGCTTCAACATTTCCATATAATGATGTCATTGTTTTTAAAATTTATATACAACTTTAAATTCACTAAATAATTAAATCATCACAACATGTGAGTTAACAAGTAATCCATTTTAGGGTCTTATTAACAACACCTGAAGTGGGTTGGCATCCTGTAGACATTAATTGAAAGTGATATCATAGATTGGATGAATCTCCTAGCAGATAAACACGTTAGCATTCCGATAAGAAACTGTATATATCTCACAACATTCATTGCTATTCAGAGGCTATGAAGGAAAGATATAGTATTAAGTGCTAAATGTTGATATTCCATTAAAAGGTTATTTCCCACCCTAGCTGGTTTGGCTCAGTGGATAGAGCATCAGCCTGCACACTGAAGAGTCCTGGGATTGATTCTGGTCAAGGCACATGCCCAGGTTCCCTTGTCCTCGGGGGGGGGGGGGGGGGGGGCGGGGCGTGCAGAAAGCAGCCGATCAATGATTCTCTCTCATTGATGTTCCTCTCTCTCTCTCTCCCTTCCTCTCAGAAATCAATAATATATATTTTAAAAGGTTATTTCTCATGTATTAACTGACTCATTTGCCTACAAATTCATTTTGAAAGTTATACCGAAACATGGGAAAATAAACATGCAGGAAAACTTTGGAAAAGAATAATAAGGTTCTCATCCTGAGATATTAAAATGGTATAATTAAATTGGAATGGTGTTAGAATAAGAAAAGGCAGCTAATTGAAAGATAAAACCTAGATACAGATAGGTCAAGAAATACCTTAATTACTGCTAATCTCTCTGTTGCCAACTATAGCCATTTGACTACAGAATACCTTCTGGCTAAGCCTAGATACAGCCTGCTCCCAAGCTATGTATCCTAAAGAAGAGTTTGCCTGTGAACAGAGCTGTCCACTTATTTAGAGTCTACAAGTCAGTCCTCCCACTGAAGGAAAGGGCTCGGTGGAGGAAAAGTCCTTCAAAATTAGAGGGAACCAAGAAAGCTACCTGTACTTCCTGACTAAGTCCTTTCATAAATAAACAGCCAAGTAAGGATTATCAGACATTTAAGGACAATCAATTGCTGAAATAGGTCAAAGGTGAAATGGAGGAGCTTTCCTGATGAAGTAAGAGATAATTTTAAAAACAGCATAGAAAGGTATCTAAGCAGGTCCTAGAAAAAAAGTCAACTGAAAAGGAAGTAAAAAAAAGAAGTCATTAGAACTTGACACCTAGAATATGTTCTTTCTTAGTGCAGCAGTTCAGTAGAAGAGAGTTGGTTTCCTTAGAGTATAGCTCTATAAGAAAGAGCACTTATATCCTGAGTACTGTGCATGCCCTAATGGTTTGTATAATTCAGAAGAAATATTATGTATTCAAGCAAACTTTTATCTCTAGCACTTACTTCATTCTGTCATCTTTTACAGCAGGGAGTCAATACAGACAAGTAATGTTTAAACCAGTAATATTTATTTAGAATTATAAAATCAGTTGCAAAAACAAGTGAATTTTAAGTACTGTAATTATTTTATTATATCTATTCTAAAAAATTAAACGTTTTAAGGATTCACTAGTGAAATAGCATTATCTGAATGGTAAGAGAATTCAAAAAACTCCTTACCTGAATAGCTTCCACTTTAGTTGTCCATTCTCGAGCCTTCTGTAAGGCTTCTTTCAGGGACAGCACATTGGGTAGAAAGGCTGGAATGTTCTTAGCTTCGTTCACAATGCTTTCTAAACTTGCCACGCTGTGCCGTGGTCTACGAAAACATAAAAATTAGGGCAGATGCATGAGAAATCAAACAGCTATCAACATTTACATAACATTTTAGAATGTAGAGAATTTTCATATACATGATTTCATTTAATTCTTACCACAATCCTATAAGGGAGGCAAAATAACTATTATCTTTATTTCCATTTTACAGATACCTTTAACATAAAGATCATTTATTTTCCCCAAAGTCATGTAGTAAATGGTACACCTGAAATACTGATGTCTCAAATCCCATGCTCTTCACTACACTAAATTGCCTCTACCTGAGTTCTCCACAATATCTGAAACTGTCAGAGATGCATATTAAATAGCAATGTGGAAACAATAGTCTAGAAATTAATGTTGACTATGTACATTAAATTCAACTACATTCATAATACCTAGTTACACAAAGATGAACAAAACCAACCTTTATCCTCAACTAATCGGAATACAAGATAAGCATGTACTTGGAACTAAGAACAAATTACTATAGGGGAGGGAGTGATTAATTTTGCCTACGGGAGTTGAGAAGGGCTTTGAGTTAAGCCTTGAAGAACTGTGATATTGCAAGTAAAAGGTTAAAGAAAAAAAACACAAGAATATAATGAACAAAGACAAAGAGAAAGATTTAAAAAATGAGTTGGTAGTTTAGTTTAAGATCAGAGACGGTGTGAAGACTGGGGGTGGAGGGGCGGTGAGCAAGAGTAAAACCAAGAAGTAGGGGAATTTGGCAGGAAAGAAAGATGTAAACAGATTAAGAGGTCTTAAGAGCCATGAATTTCACTAGGCACTGTGCTAGGTCTGGGAGATTATTAATGCACAAGGGTGACAGCATCTTTGCCTTATGAAAAATTTTAATCTTGTGGAGGAGGGGATTATTAATGAGTTAGATGCACTATAAGTACAATGATAGAGGAAAATAAAGACGCTATCAGGATATATAGGAGGGCCTAATTGACTTGGTAGGTGAAGGAAGGATTCCCAGAAGTGGCCTCTAAGCTTTCTTATCCTTTTTGAATAGGAGTTAGTCAGAAAAGCTGGGGCCAGAGGGAGGGTGGGGGTGGTGAAGGTACACCACAGGGGATGAGCAGAGAGGAAGGCTGTTCCATAGGAGAATAAAAGGTGCAAAGGTCCAGAGATGAGAAAGAACATGGCATGTTGGAGGAAGCAACGGTGGGAGGCAGGGACAATCACTGTTAGAATACAAGTGGAAGAATGGCAAGATATGAGGCAAGATATTAAAGCAAGGGGCTAGATTATAGCTGGCCTTATAAATCAGGTTAAGGAATCTGAACTTCATCCCAAGGGGAATGGGAAACAAGGCTTTAAGCAAGGGAGTCAAACAGTCATCTGTATTTTAGGGAAATACTAGTTGCAGTGTAGAGAATGGATTAGAGAGGGGTGAGCTCATAGACAGGACCTACAGCTACAATCCAGATCAGCAACAAAAAAGAATGAAAGTGAAAAACTGAGGAATTAGAATCAGCATGACTTCGTAGTTAACTGAATTTGATAAGAAAATAGAACGCAGGGATCAAACTTAATTTCCAAAGTACTGACTTGTTCAAATGAGTGAAAGATAGTATAATTCAGAGAACAAAGGAAGAGATTATGGGAAGGAATTAATGTGTCCAATTTTGGATATGGGAATTTGAGGAACATCCAACGGAATTATCTAATAGACAAATGGTATCTATGAAAAAAAATCTATAGATGAGAATTTGGAATTAATCAGTATAAAGACGGTAATGGAGCCAAGAAGTTAGCAAAAATTTCCAGAGAGGTATACAAAGTGAGAAAAGAAGCAGTCTAGGCCAGAATATTGAGGAAAGTCATTATTTAAGAGGCAGAGAGAGAAGAAAGATATTTAAAAAAATGATCAGACTCTGGCTGGATAGCTCAGCTGGTTAGAGAATCATCCCAATATCCCAAGGTTAGGAGTTCGATCTTCAATCAGGGCACATACAAGAATCAACCAATGAATGTATAAATAAGTGGAACAACAAATCGATGTTTCTCTCTCCTTTCCCCTCTCTAAAAATCAATAAACTAAAAAGAAAACAAAGGTCAGTAGTTAACCAGTACTAAGAAATGAAAAATAGTAAGAATATGTTTCAGAAAGGTAACTTTGACAAGAGTTAGAAAAGGAAGATTCTAGTTCCCACCATTCCCCCAACCCCATCACCCCCTACTTCTTTACCAATTTTATTTTCTTTGTGACACTATATATCTGAAATTCATTCATTCCTTCAGTATTCAACTGTCTCTCCCCACTAGAATGGTGGTTCTGTTTAGAGCAGGGAACTTAAAGAAAGATATAAAAGACATTGTAGAGGCAAAAATCACTAAAACTTGGTGACTAATTAAATGTAGAAAAATGGGAAAAAATAAAGTTTTTAAAGATCACTATAAACAAATTTCATTCAACTATGATCAATTGCATCAGATATACCAAATCCTAATTTTGCATTTCAAAGTCATTTAGCTTTTTCCATTTAATATGCTTCCACTTCCCGAAGTGTCATGAATCTGAAGGAACAGGAATATTTTAGATAGGAAAAGCTATAAATAAATATAGTTTGTATTTTCCATAGCATCTGGAGAGCAAAATATCCAATATATATGGAGCCTTTTTTGGCAGAGCAGAACTGTGGTAATTAAATCATCTAAGGCTTTCCTAACAAATCCATTCAAAATAAGTGGCTGGCATAGCAGTAAGTACATGGAGACTTCAGAATAAAGTGGAAAAGGCTTTAAATTTGAGCTGTGTTATTTAATAACTATGTGATCTCTCTTTTAAGCATCCCAGTTTTCTCATATTCACAGTAGAAATTATATAAATATAAACCTTAGCTGCTGAAAAAAGACTTTCACAAAGAACATTAGTCAAATTAGTTGATATATAGTCAAATATGCTTTACTTAAATCTCACAAATCCAATGGGATGCCAACACTAATGCAACTACTTAACGTTCTTGGTTCTGATTCTTATCTCCCACTACTTTCCTACATAAATCCTCCACTCCAAAAAAGCCCATTTAACGTTTGTCTCATACCTTAAACTTAGCTTATGACATTTCTCTTGCCTCCTCTTCCACTTCAATCCTACTCATTTTTCAAGGCGCTCAGTTCTTACATTTCTCTCAAAATTCTCTTTTGATCATCTAAGCTAACAATGATCTCTCCTCTTTTGAATTCCTATAGCACTTTTCTGTACCACTCAGTTAATAACATACTGCAATGAGCTTTATATTTCTTAGCTCCTAACTATAAAATCAGTAATGGAAGGCTCCAAACAAAATACTATTTTGTATCACTTAAAGTACCTAACAAAGTACTCTGCATATAGTATGCGCACAATATTACAAACTGTCTATATGCAGACTCATTTGATAACTTAGTGATTGGTCAGGGAAGACACAAAATATTTATTGAAATAAATAGACCCTTATGCTCCTCCTCCCATTCTATTATCTGGTTTAGTTATTATAGAGGCAGCAGTCACCAATATGTGTTCACCTTGCCTGTAGGCAGACCTTAGCCTTTTCTTCCCATCGCTCAGAGACTGTAAGGAGCTCCTGTAGTTCAGCCATTGCTTTCTCCACAGCATGGTGGGGAGCCAACCCCACTCCAGAGTCTATCAATTTCTTCATGACATCCAAAGTGACTTGTTGTGGATCTGATAGAGTCAGTCTTACTTCATCCAACCATCGAGCCTGCTGTAGCTCTTGCTTTAAACGGGCTAATTCAGGTAGCTCCACATAGAGACTAGAGCCCATGTCTATCAACATCTGGAGTTTAGAAGAATCTGGGGTTTCATCCATCATGGCCTCTTGAGCACGTTCATGAAACTCTTCCACATCATCCAGCAGATTCTGAAAAGGCCAAAAGAATAAAAATAAAAATAAATATAAAAGATAAAAAATGTTTATGTAATAAACATCTGATAGGCAATAAAATACATAGTTTTGATAGGCAAAATTATCAATTCTAGACCATCTAATAATCTCACCATGATAGTACCAAATGGATATGATAGCTAAGGGCATAAATATGCTTCTCTATAATTACTTACATAGTCCTACTTTTAACATATGATTAATTAAAACATATGTAATGACTTCTGACTTAAATGCAGGCACTAAACAAATACAGCATTAAACAAAACATAAAAAGTCCTTGTCTTACAAAAACATACATTTCAATATAAGTGGCCAGTCACTGGATACATAAATAAAATGTCAGAGTTTTTTAAAATGCTATAAAAATAAAATAGGGCAGCCCTGACCTGTTTGGCTCAATGGATAGAGTGTCGGCCTGCGGACTGAAGGGTCCCAGGTTCAATACCGGTCAAGAGCATGTACCTTGGTTGCGGGCACATCCCCAGTAGGGGGTGTGCAGGAGACAGCTGATCGATGTTTCTCTCTCATCGATGTTTCTGACTCTCTATCCCTCTCCCTTCCTCTCTGTAAAAAAATCAATAAAATATAAAAAATAGTAATAATAAAAATAAAACAGGGCAACAATAGAGAATGAACAGAAGGGGAGCATATTACTTTGCAATGGTCGTCTGAAAGACAGATGAACCAAAATAAAAATGAAAAGGTAGATAAGGGAACCTTATGAAGAGCTGGGAAAGAGTAGTTCAGGCGGGGCAAATAATAATTGCAATAGCTTTTAAACAGAAATGAGCCTGGTGCTCAAAAGTGAATGATAGGGAGCAAAGTAGATGAAGAATAAATGTAGTTGAATAAGCAGAGGTCAGATTACATAGTGCCTTGTAGATTATGAGTTTGGATTTCAATTACTTGAGTTTGGAGAATCAGTGGAGGATTTTAACCATGGGGAAGTGATATGATTTGATTTTTATAATTTCTTAAATATATTTTTATTGATTTCAAAGAGAAAGGGAGAGGGAGAGAGAGATAGAAACATCAATGATGAGAATCATTGACCGGCTGTCTCCTGCACAATCCCTACTGGGGATCGAGCCCGCAACCCGAGCATGTGCCCTTGACCGGAATCGAACCTGGGACCCTTCAGTCCACAGGCCGACACTCTATCCACTGAGCCAACCCAGCTAGGGCTGATGTGATTTGATTTATATTTTACATGATCACTCTGGCTACTAAAGGAAAAATAAACTGTCAGGACAAGAATAGAAAGGAGATCAGGTAAGAGGCTGTTGTCATAATCTAAAGGACAGATTCTAGTGGTTTAGAGCAGTTTAAGCAATGAAATTAATGACAAATGGTTTACTTTGGGATTCATTTTGGAGATAATAGTAGCACTTGTTTAGAGATTGGATGTGGGGTAGAAGGGCAATAAAGGAATAAAAATTTTTGACTCATTAAAACACTTTTAGATGCCTTTTAGTCTTCCAAAGGGAAGCGTAAAATATGCAACTGGATAGTCAAGTCTGTGGAAAAAAAGAATGGCAGTTGGAGATTTGGAACTCAACTGAATATAGGTGATATTTAATGTCAATGTGACTGGACAAATAAGAAGAGATCACGACCAAGAATAAAAGAAGGGCTGAGATGCCCAGCCGGTATGACTCAGTGGTTGAGTGTCAACCCATGAAGCAGGAGGTCAGGGTTTGATTCCCATTCAGGGCACATGTCCGGGTTGCTGGCTTGATTCCTGGCCCCAGTCAGGGCACATGCAAGAGACAACCAATTGATGTGTCTCTAATATGAGACACATCAGCCCCACTCCCCGCTTCCCTTCTCTCTAAATATCAATAGAAAAAATATCTTCAGGTGAAGATTTAAAAAAGTACTGAGACTCCTTATATACTCCACAACCAGAAATCAAACCAAGGAGAAGACAATCAACAAAGAAGACTAAAGAAAAGGAATTATGAATGACCTAAGAAAAACAAAGAATACAGTGTCACAGATGTTTAAAGAAGAAAATCTCTCAGGGCCCACCCAGTGTGGCTCAGTGGATGAGCGTTGGGTCAAGCATCAAAAGGTCACCAGTTCGATTCCTGATCAGGCACATGCCCAGGTTGCAGGCTTGATCCCCAGCAGGGGGACATGCAGGAAACAGCCAATCAAAGTGATTTTTCTCTCTCACTGATGTTTCTAACTCTCTCTCCCTCTCCCTTCCTCTCTTAAAAAAAAACAACAAAAAAAAAACAATAAAAACATTTTGTTTTAAATCAAAAGAAAATCTCTCAGGAAGGAAGTATGTTTAATTATCAAAATGCTTTTACAAACTGGAGTAAGACAAAACACTATTGATATGAGATTTCACAAGTTGTTAACCATGATAAAAAAAACATTTTCGATATTCTACCCAAATCACACAAAAAACCCACAAACTATCAAAAGATTACTAACTGTGCAGAGTAATATATTTGAAATATACTACTTAATATATTTGACTTCACATTGTCATTAAACCATCAGGGCTCTGATAATGTCAAAGCTCTTCATTTTTTAAAACTCATGAACTAATAATTCACTGATATATTCAGGTTATTTTAACTAATTTCTTGCATTTCAATTACATCTAAGTTGAATGGGGCTTCTGACCTAAATTTAATACAGAAAAAAAATTCTAAACTAGCTTTAATTCCAGAATTTAAAAGTGGGAATTACAATTAAGAATGAAACCAAGAGATCCTTACTGCCCACTAAAAAAAACTTAAATAGCAGCACTTATGTAAGAAAAGAGAACAAAAAACTAGTCTAGACACACTATTCTGTTTACCCAAAATTGTAGCCCATAATACAAAAGATATTACCCAATTAAAGAATGTAATATTTCACCTTTACTTGTCGAGCTTGGCTGATGACACATGGAAGACTAAAAAGTTGCTGGACAAAGGCCTTCAATTCTTCCACTGTCAGTTTGGTCCGAGTCCTCCCACAATCAGGGCTCTGCCTGATGTAAAATAATATAAAGACATAAGTAAGAAAAATTCAGTTATTCTGATATCAAAAGGGCCTCTAATCTCTTTATAATTCTCACCCAAGCAATCCCAGAATACTATGTTTGACGATTCCACTTGCAATGGTGATGATCACTTCCAAATTAGGTTTTTTAGCTCTACAGTTAATGGCTCAAAGATTCAACTCTCCAAGTTCTAGTTCCTCCAATCTTACAAGTACTAAATATTTTAAACATTCAATAAGTTCTTCACAGTAAAATATTAAGTTCACTGATAAAACCAAATCCTCTATCTCAAGAAGCTTAAGATGAGGAACAAGGGCAATTTACATGGCTTAGGAAACAATAAACCCTCTGAAGCTTTCACAATTTTGTGTGTATATTTTCTTTAAAAAAAAAAAAAAAAAAGGAGGGAGGGGCTCCTAAGCTTTCACCAGATTTTCTAAGGGAGTTAGTGACCCAAGAGGATTGCTGATCAATGTCTCTAAGAAAGGTTTTCTGATAAAATGGTAGATAAAAGGTGCACAATAATTTAAAACCCAATGTAAATTGCTATAGAGAAAGCCATTCGGACACAAAGAATGTGTTAGGATGAATATGAAACACTACAGAAAATGTAACACATATGAATTACACTAAATCAAGGGCAAATGCTTTTGTGCTCCTTAATAACAAGCTTCCACTGAATCCTACAAGGTTACCCTTTGCTGCCATCTGCCTTCAGCCTACCGTATTATTTATTTACCTACATACAAATATTTATTGCACAGCTACTGTGTGTCAGGCATTGTTCTAAGCACAAGAAATATAGCAATGAAAAAATATATAGCAATGAAAAAACATACATTCTAGTTGGGAATGAAAGGTGATAGACAATAAATACAATAAGAAAATTAGTGTATCAGGAGGTGACAGGGCTAGGAGAAAAATAAAGCAGAAGCATAAGAAGGCTGCAATTTTATAAAGGGCTGTCAGAGAAGGCCTCTACAAGAATGTGACATCTGAAAAAGACTTGAAAGAAGTATGGAGACAAGACATCTGGATATCAGGGGAAGAGAACTCAAAACAGAGTGAAGACAGGTGTGAAGGCACTAAGCAGGAACACTTCTGGTGTGTATGAACAGTAAATGGAAGAGGGTTGCAAAATGAAGCAAGCAAGAAAGGAAGTAGTAGGAGATAAGATTAGGGCATTATTGGAGGAGAGAGGGACATGGACAGAAGAGGTCAAAGCTGAAGGACCTCAAAAGCAAGTTGAAATTTTGGCTTTTACTCTGGGAAGAAAAAAAAAAAAGGAAACCATTAAAGAATTCAACTCTTCTTAGTCTTACCTGTGTTTCTGCTTTTTGCTCAGAAGCAGTTGAGCCACAGAAGCACAGGTCTCAGCCTCTTTTACAGCATCCCTGAGTTTTCTAAAGAGATCATTCTCTGGGTATTTCCTATCCTCAGCATCTTCCAGCATTACTCGTAATTCAATCAAATCTGTAAAAATAAATAAAAAAGCCATATACTATGACCATAGACATAAAAAGTCACTTGTAAATCTTAACCTCTCTCAAGTGAATCATCAACCTAATAGCAAAAACCTACTACAGCTGTGAGAGAACATCACTAATGCAATAAAAGCATATTCCTAATTCTTATAATGTCTCTCAGGTAAGGCAATTTTTCTTTCTCAATAAACCTTTAATGTTAGGTCTACTGGTAATAATGGCTCTTCAAAACATATATCTACTGCAAGTTAGTCATCTATCCCATTTTACATCAACTTTTTCACTTAAAGATTCTCAAACAGAAAATTAAGACTATAATCAACCAACCCATTAGTCTCAAATCTCATACAAAGCCTAGGATTTTTGCTTAATGGAGGAAAAACACATTAAAAAAGGCCTCTTTCAAAATGACAATTTCAGTGTAACCTTTCTTGTGGTTGAAGTTGGCAGATAATGCTTCAGTAACTCGACTGACCCAAGTGTCATAGGACTGTGCCCTGACTTTCACACCATATAGCAGAGAAGGGAGGTCCTCTAATGGGTAGCGATATCTAAAAACAAAACAAAACAACATGGGAAATAAAAACTTCAAAAACCAACAACTTGAAAGTAAATTTAATTTTAAGTACAATCAGCTTAAGTAAAGTACAATGGCCAGAGGAATGGGGTCTTGGTACACATAAAGAGAAATCAGAGAAACCACAGATAAAAAAGATGTGAAATCAACTGATAAACTAATTTTAGTTGCCCAAGTTTAGGGCCAACTTTAAAGGACTGGTTCTCAAGCAGAAAGGTAGATAGATAAGAAATTACCAGCCCAGACACAGGGAAAGGAATTACAAAAAGAGCAACATTAATCCTTGGTTTTAAAAGAGGGTAATGGAAGTTTAACAAGAAACTTCTGGATACCTAAGACATTTCTTCTGCATGGGGCAGGGGCACAGATCAGTTGGATGGTACAAACACACAAGCCGCTCAGGATTACAGGAGCACGTGAGAGCAGAGAGAAAACATGTGGTTTTGCATGCTGAACACTGTCGCTCATCATCAGGAACAAGTTCAAACACTTCTTCTTCTGACATCAGGACACCCTGAAATATAATTAATGTCATAAGATCAAGTCTTTCTAGTCTTTCAAGCATCAAAGAACCTACTTTAAAATTTTTTTTTAATTTAATTTTTATCTTTTGATTTGAGAGAGGGGAAAGGAAAGAGAGGTGGTGAGAGAGAGAGAAACATCAATTTGTCATTACACATTTTTATGCATTCATTGGTTGATTCTCATGAGCCCTGACCAAGGATCGAACCCACAACCTTGGTGTATTCTTGGGACAACGCTCTAAACAACGAAGCCAACCAGCCAGTGCCTACATTTTTTTCTATGGGTAAATCTCTGACTTAAGATATAAATGTGGGAGGTACAATGGCACTTCATCAAAATACTTTCTAAAAATAATCATTAGTAATTTTAAGTGAGCAGGACTTAATCTTGGTATCTAAGAATGTACATTTGACTGACTGATACAACTATTTTTAAAATGCAAGGAAGTTATTACTACAAAGGTCAAAACAGTCAGGGAAGTTGTAATTGGGAGATACTTTTGAGTGTCTGACAAAGTTCTATTTCTTGACCAGAATTGTGATAACAACAAAGTTTACCGTGTAACAACTCATAAAGCCATATGTTTATGTTCTCTTTAAAATAAGAAAAAATTACTGTCCCCATGGACAATATGTCTTTGAACCAGATACATTAATAATCTATGATCTGAAAATAATGCTGATATGTACAAACATATGCAAGGATAAAGAAGTATAAAATTACTTAAACTGTGCAAATCAAATGTAATCTACTTCAGAAAGATAGCAAAAAGAAAGTTAATCACCCTGGCCGGTGTGACTCAGTTGGCTAGAGTGTGTCCCATGCACCAGAAGATTGTGGGTTCGATTCCCAGCCGAGGAAATGTACAGGAGGCAACCAATCGATGGGAGATGTTTTTCTCTCTCTCCCCTTCTCTCTCTAATATCAATAAAAAAGAAAAAGAAAAAAGAAAGTTAATCAGCATGTAGTTTAAGAAAATAAAAACACTTAAAGTGGCATTTTACAAAGACTTCCATTTAATATGTACTGAGTGGCCAGATGATTAAGACCACCTGACATTTGTAGGCAAATTAGCTATAATTTCGCGCTGAAGTTGCTAGAGGGCCAGACCATTATAAATAGGGAAGCAGGTTGTTTACCACGACAGTAGAAGTGATTTTTTTCTGAAGATATGGGTAAACAATGCGATTTAACAGCCTTTGAACATGGGATACACACACACAATGAGTGGCCAGATTATTATGACCACCCCATCAATACTTCGTTGGGCCACCTTTTGCCTTCAATACTGCGGCAATTCTTCTTGGCATTGACTCCACGAAATGTTGAAAGGTGATGCAAGGAATCTGACACCATGCCTGATGAATAGCACTGTCCAGTCCTGTGAGATTTGATGGTTGTGGAACCAGCTGCCTGATGGCTCTTTTAATTTCGTCCCACAAATGCTCAATTGGATTGAGATCTGGTGATTGTGGGGGCCACCTAAGCAAGGTAAAGTCTCCCTCATGTTCTTGAAACCACTCCTGCACAATACGAGCACCGTGGCATGGTGCATTGTCTTGTTGGAAGAAGCCATCTCCATTGGGATACGCCATCAACATGATAGGATGAACTTGATCAGCAACGATACTTTTTTATAGGTTCAATTTTTTTCTATTTCATAAACAATATCAAGTACCGGACATGTGCTCACCATTTGTACAACAGACTCTCTTAATCGTGTCTCTTCTTCAGTCATCAGAGTCAATTCTTTGCACACCATTGCAGCCAGCCCCACATCTAAGCATTCTGGATCTGCTGCCATTTTGAAAATGAGTTCCTCGTGTGAAAAGACACAATGGCGCCTTAGCCGTCGGTAATGATTGACACACTGACGCCCAATGGGCAACTGAAAACAAGACAAGATTCTTAAATTACATTACTTGCTTATAGCATATTCCAGAACAGAACCACTATTTACCCTCCAGATCCTCTTTTTTATTATAAAGAAGACAGAATAACAAACTCCATTTGAACATTTATATCACAGCCTTCTTCTAAAGAGTATCAAGAGCTTTCACGTATATCATTTCACATGTGTGATTTTATTAAGTAAATTTTAGTATCTTTACATACATAGGTCCAGTGAAATTTAAAAAGCTGCCCAAGGCCAAATAACAATAAAAGTAAGCAAATTAACCCAGCCAGTGTGGCTCAGTGGTTAAGAGTCAACCCATGAACCAGGAGGTCACGGTTCAATCCCTAGTAGGGGGCTTGCAGGAGGCAGCCGATCAATGATATTTCTCTCTCCTGGGTGTTTCTATCTCTTCCTTCCTCTCTCTCTCTCTCTCTCTCTCTCTCTCTCTCTCTCTCCCCCCCCCCCACCTAAAATCAATAAAAACATTTTTTAAAGCAAATTAAAGGCAGAAACCATCTCTAACTAATCTCTGAATCATCTCCATTGCCCACCCTACACCTAACCAAGGAGCAAGTAAATCATAAACAGTTAATAAGTATTAGCTAATTTTTTAAGTAGAGCTCAAACCCAAGGCAAAGTCCTAAATTTGGTCTTGTTCTTACTGCTTCCTAAGCCTAATAAGAAAGAATTTTAAAATTATTAGATCAAATAAGATTGTTCATTATATCATTTCATTCACTAGCCAAGAAAACAAAAATGATTAATCATGAAATTTAATAAATTAAGGTATCCACAGAAAAGTATAAGATCCAATATTACTAAAGAATATCCTTCAAAATGTTGAGAGGTGATAGAAAAATAACATCACTAAGAAAATCAAAGTCAAAGACTGTATTATAAATTTGCAGTCTTTCCCCAACAAACATGACATAATTATAACTGAATATTTTTTATATTACCTTGTACAAAAACAAAATAGCAATTACTGGCATTATCATTTACAAAGAAGTTCAGTCCATAGAGATCTCAACATTACAGTTACTCTTTAAAATAATTTTTTAGGAAAGGGAATAAAGAAACATTAAATGGCAGGAAGAATAAAACACCAAATTGTCCACCAGAAGAAAATAATAAAGGGATATTTAAAAATAAAAGCATAGAATTAGATATTTGAAAATATGGTAGAATTCTTAAGAAGATCTGGTCATCTTTATAAAATCCCAAAGTGCTCAGAGAAAGCAAAGACTTAAGGAACTATATTCTCTCAGAAAAGAGAAATTCAGAAAATATAAACTACAATTTAAAATTAAAACAGAATGGGGAAAATAATGAATAAATAAGAACTATGAAATCTTCCAAATGGAAAATTTGGAAAATTTTCCAAAAACCATAATGGAAACTCTAACTGAACTTTCTAAATTACCACAGCCACTCCAGTCTCTACTGAAATATTCATGAACCCTCCCCTCCCCACCTAAGGAAATATGGCAACTAGATGCATTTTCCAGGGATGTTAGTAGACGTACAACAGCTACTTGCTATAGAACAGACCCAGTCAGCAGTACAGAAGTTCACAGCTTCAGCGAAGTTGTAGCCCTGATTAAATCCAGAATGATAGGCACGAGGAAACGTCACAACAAACTCTCCAGCACACTGATTGGTCCTGTACACCTAAATGCAAATTCAAAATAGTGATACAAACCAAAATAAAAACAACAAAAAAGGGAGACAGATTTGATCAGTCAGTTTCAGAAGCATTTTCTAAAATTGAAAACAATAAAGAATTAACCTACACACACTAGAAAACAGTATCAGGTTTAAGAAGCAGCCAGAATTCCACCTTCTTAAAGTACTAGCAGTCACTATTAACAAAATTATAATAATTCATGACAAAAATTAGCAGCCAAAAGAAATTCTCAAAGAGAAAATGTTATTCTCACTAAGCTACTAGTTTCTAGTAACTTGATAAAATTTTACATTTAAGAGAACTTAATTCCTTTTATTCTTGTGTTGTAAATAGAGGTAAAGGATAGAACTTCCTCCTACTCTTGGATAATTTTTTGGAACTGGCCTAACTGATTATCTCATATAAATATGGAGATATCCCCAAAATCAGTTTTTCTAAATCTCACTTCATTTTGTAATACTATGTTATCTTTTTAAAAGCCCCAGATTCTAATATAAATTCACTCATAAGGACAAAGTAACACTCCCACTAATCTAGTCTCATTAAGGTTTGATGAATATTTGACTGAATATAACAAACTTATCAAATTTATACTTTATCAGGTGCTAGTAGCTTAAATTTAATAATAATTTTCAAAACTAAGTTGAAAAACAGAAAAGATGTTGTGTTTATCATAGCATGTAGAAAACAAAGCTGTGAAATCTTTATATGAAATATGATATCCAAAAGAAAAAGCATTAGTTACTAGAACTACCACTTAAAATATTTAAACTTTGGTTAAATAGGGATAATCTATATATACTAGAGGCCCGATGCACAAAAGTTCATGCACTCAGGGGTGGGAGATCCCCTCAGCCCAGACTGTGACCCCTCGGGGGATATCAGACTGAAGGCTCCCTGGGGGGATCGGGCCTAAGCTGGCAGTCAGACATCCCTCTGGCAGCCCGGGAGCCCTCGGGGGATGTCCACCTGCCGGCTTAGGCCCGAGCCCTTAGTCGGACATCCTTAGCACTGTTGTGGAGGCAGGAGAAGCTCCTGCCACTGCTGCTGTACTGGCCAGCCATGAGCCAGCTTCTGGCTGAGCAGCGCTCCCCTTGTGGAAGCACACTGATCACCAGGGGGCAGCTCCTGCATTGAGTGTCTGCCCCCTTGTGGTGAGTGCACATCATAGTGACTGGTGGTTCCTGGTCGTTCACTGTTATGGGTCAATTTGCATATTACCCTTTTATTATATAGGATAAAAGGCTAATATGCAGTGTCCCCGCAGGAGTTTGACCAGGAGACCAGGAGTTCAATTGCTCACTATGACGTGTGCTGACCACCAGGGGATGGCGCAAAATGAAGGGAGGCCCTAGCCGGCAGCCAGAAGGCCCCGATTGGCCCTGATTGCTGGCCAGGCCTAGGGACCCTACCCGTGCACGAATTTCATGCACTGGGCCTCTAGTAAAGAATATAAGATTTTTGCTAAAACCAGGATACAATTGTTTACTGAGAACAGAAAGCTATTTTAATAGATAGCTATACATAAAGCATAATTAATACTTTAAAACACCCTTTTCTCAATCTAATAGATGTTGGTTCCTTCAGAGTACAAATTCTAATTTAAACAGAGGATGACATGACCTTTTGCTTCCAGTTATAAAACAAAGCACTGCAACTCTACTGATCAAAAGCTAAAATAACTTTAAATTTAAAATACTAAAGGGAGACACAAAAAGACTCACAGGTACACCATGCTCCATTAATACATTGGGGTTCATGATGGTGACTAACTGATGTAGAAGATCAGGCTGAGATTCAAATAACTCAGGAGCCAGCTCCCTCATCACCTCCTCCAGTTGTTCTGCAGCATGAGATGGTACACCATACCATGTCTTTGGCTCACCCCTAGCAAAAGAAATTAACTGTTTAGCCAGGTACAGCATGGTGCCAATGAGGCCAAGTTCTCTGATTCAAATCCACTAAATTATAATTAACTGTCTTATTTTATGGCCAAAGACTATAAGCCATGAATCCTGGCAACCATCTCATAAACCTGTACTATTGTTCATAATAGATACACACTTATCACTGTTAAAAAAAGTGATTCCAAAACATATGAACTCTTTAAGGTGCATCAGTAAATAGTATCTTCAAACAGGAAAGATGCTATGTGAGAAGTACACACTGTTCCAAAGGATACTGACATACCTCAATTCACAGGTCCACTGAACATTCTAATTATTACCATAATGATGAAAGTAAAAGTCAATGCTTTCTAGAATACCTCTACATAACTTCACTGAGTTCAACTTTACTATCCAAGGAAATAAGACAAGGCTAGAAATTGTTGAAACCTTCTATCTATAAATCTTAAGGACCAAAAACTTGCAATCATTAATGTACTAGACTTTAGTGCACTAGAGTTCATTTATAATACCAAGTTGTACTCTTAGGAAATGGATTTAATTTTCTAAGAGTAATCATGCTATTTATAGAATAGCTCAATTTCTTAATCCCAATACAATTCACAGTGCCATCTCTAATAGAACTTACTATGATAATGAAAACGTTCTATATCTGTACTGGCCAATACAGGGGTCCCTAGTCACATGTGACTATAAAGCACCTGAAATGTGGTTAGTGCAATTAAGGAAGTAAATTTTTTATTTTACTTCATCTTTTTTGTTTGTTTGTTAATTCTCACCAAAAGATATTTTTCCCATTGCTTTTTTCAGAGACAGTGAAAGAGAAAGATAGAGGAAGAAAGAGAAACATCAATATGGGAGACACATCAACCAGTTGCCTCCCACATGCACCCCAACCCATCCCAACCGGGAAGCAGGGAGGGAACCCAAAACCCAAGTGCCCTTGACCAACGGTGCATAGGCCAATGCTAACCCTTTAGCAACACCGGCCACGGCTATTTTACTTAATCTTAATTAATTTAAACAGCCACATGTGGCTAGCAGCTATCACATTACACAGCATAATGATAAAGTAGAGCATGAAAACCACTAGAGTTTTCCATTGCAAGTGTGATCTAAGTAGTAGTTTGGATATGAAGAGAAAAATATCATTTAGTTAAGATAATACTGGACAAGGAACTAAGTAAGCTGTTGGTAAGATACCAAAAAATTCAACAAAATAATTTAATGAATATATATGTAACTCAGGCTTGTCTCGGGAAAATGTCATATAAAAAGGAAAAAAACACTTGAAATTTTCAAATACGGAAGGTTTAATCAGATCTTAAGTATATAAACTTTGACCATCCTCCCTTGCATATCAACAGATATGCCAAAGTAATTTTCATGTATAACAAACAAGTATCATTTGGTCTAAAACTCTAAGCTCCTGGGCATGCACATACTTTAAAAGGGAAGGTGTCTAAGATGCTGTATCCTTAGACCACAGTATTTCTCTCTTTAATATATTATCCTACTTTAAAAAAATATTTTTTTATTGATTTTTCTTTTAGAAAGAGAGGGACAGACAGAGACACATTGATTGGATGCTTTCTGCACGCCCCCTACCTGGGATCGAGCCCACAACCCAGGCATGTGCCCTGACCAGATATCGAACTGGCAATCTTCAATGCATAGGATGAAAGCCCAACGAACTGGGCTATGACGCTACTTTGATAAAAAATACTTTTAAATTCAGCTCTCCATAATAATATAATCTAAGATTAGTAAACCTTCAAAAGGTTACTAAGTATGAATGCTGTTAACAAAGATTATACATACCAATGCAAATAATTGATGGAATAACTCCAGTGATCTTCAATGTGCCAGCAAAAAGAAGAGAAACACATTCCCACATAGAGCCATGGTACTTTCATACCTGAGATGTCTACATTAATATGTGCAAGAACAGACTGCTCTAGGACAGGCATGTTATTCAAGTTCCAACCAGAAAGTGCGTATTCCTATAAAGAAAAAAATGTAAATGAGAGATCAGAGATGACCAGTGGCCAACAGAAATCTCAAGGGAGTACTAGTATTCAAAAAAGAAAGTAAAACTTTTATATTTACAGTAAGCTCCTCCACAGAATCTGTGCTTTTTGCTCTCTCATACATGTAACTGATATACCTAAATATTTAATCCTATCTCCTCTCTAGGTGGTATTTAGATTTCCTTTTAATTATTTCAGATACCTCTGGTTCATTCTTAAGAAAATAAACAAGGCTTTTTATTACTCCCTCCAACTTACCAGAAAATAGTGTGAGACTAATTTTAATAGGTCACTATTTTATCCCCAAGTAGCATAACATCCCAAAATGTAGTCTACCACTACATTTTTAGAATGGTACCAGATATTGAGGACATAATGAGATACATAACCCTGAATTTGATAAATCCTGATTATTAGATAAATTATAACAAAACATTTGTTTCATAGATGAATTCAATAGAAAAAAAGAATTTCTACTTTCCAGAAATAAAGAAAGGAAGCAAAGCCAGAATGAAAAAAAGCAGTTACCTGGCTTTTCATAGAAGTTTCTAACTGAATATAAGCACTAGGCACTGAGTTTCAAACACCCACCCTAAAGCCATATGAGGTAAAGACTTAAAAGTTCTTATGCTAGTGGAGAGCAGTTCTCAAAGTAGGGTCTAGGGAGCCCAAAACTATTTCAGGGGATCCATAAACTCAAACTATTTTCATAATAATTCTAAGATGTTATTTGCCTTTTTCACTATCATTCTAAAAGGAATGTAGTGTGTTTTCCAGAGGATATATGATATGTGATATCGCAATAATTGAATATAGAAACAGATAACAGAATCCAATTGCCTTCCACTGGAAGGCTGATAACTGCTGAACCTGGATGGAAGGACGGAAGTGTATTACATTTACTTTTATACATTTGAGACTTTCTATAATACAGGGTTTAAAAATAAAACCCTCAATGTAAGAAGTTAAACAGCTAATGACAAAGCTGAAGAGAAAATCTGTAAACTAGATAGATTTGAGGATTTCATCCATAATGCAGCACATAGATATGAAAACTATAAAAGTGTAAGTAAGAGTCAGAGAAGCCCGGTCAGTGTGGCTCAGTTGGTTGAGCATTGTCCCATGCACCAAAAGGTCACCGATGTGATAGCCGGTCATGGCACATGGGGGGCAAAGGGACTCGAGCCCCAGTAGGGAGCATTGCAGGAGGCAACAAAAAGATGTTTCGCTAAATGTTTCTCCTTCTCTCTTCCTCTCTCTCTAAAATCAATAAATTCTTATTTTTTTTAAAAAACAATCACAGAGGATAAAATAAGAAAATTCAACATAGGTTTAACTAGAATTCCAATAAAAAATAATAAAGAGATATGATTCTTACCCTCAAAATGCTTTAAAGAGAGAGAGAGAGAGAGAGAGAGAGACTTTCCAAAATACTATTTAATATGTTTTTAGTTGGTTGATTAGCTGGTTGGCTGAAAAAATAATGAATCTAGTTGAAGAGACAAGGCCTACATACAAAAGTTCCAAGACAAGGCAATATATATTAAACTCCAAATACAGACAAGAGAGTAAATTCTATAGTTCTTCAGAGGACAACAGAATACTATCATCATGGGTTTGGATTGTTAAGAAAAATTCATGGAAAATGAAAAACCTGAGTAGAACTTGAAAGGATAGGTAAGATTTGAAGGTAGACAAAATATACTGGTCTGGCTGATGAAAGGACAGTAGAATATTGATACTCAGTAATACAGGAAATAAGACTTAGAAAAAAGATTGGATCTTTAGTCTTAAGTTTCAAACTAAGAACCCTGGAATTTAATCTTACATTCAAAAGGGGGAACAATGCATTTTAAACATTTTTAAACTTTTGATTATAGAAAATTTCAATATAAACAAAAGTAGACAGATTTAGATAATCAATTCCCAAAGATATCAAAATCTTAAAATTTTAAGTAAAATTAAAACATGAAAAAGACTGCAGAAAGAAGCAGTAATCAAAAAAGTTAACATAGCAAGCCTACAACTGCTTTCCTTCAAAGGGTTTGCTTAAAGGTTGGCCCTTGGTCGGCATCTGAAAACTTGCATGGTAAATAGTTCCCCTACACCAGTGGTCGGCAAACTGCAGCTCGCGAGCCACATGCGGCTCTTTGGCCCCTTGAGTGTGGCTCTTCCACAAAATACCGACTTCTGCGCATGGGCCATGAAGTTTCAATCGCACTGTACGTGCGTGCCTGTACGTGGTATTTTGTGGAAGAGCCACACTCAAGGGACCAAAGAGCCGCATATGGCTCGCGAGCCGCAGTTTGCCGATCACTGCCCTACACTGATCGAGTGACTCACAGAGCCTAGACAGTACAACGTGGTTTATACACACTTGCTTTCCTTCCAGGATTCTGGGATTTTGGGGTGTGTTAGGCAGAGGTGCCTAGTTCGCAGCCCCCAATAAAAACCTTAAGCACTGACTCTCGAATGAGCTTCCTGGTAGGCAATACCTCACTCCTTGTCAATCTGATACTGAAGTAACGAAGTGCATAAGTGAGTGACTCCATTAAGAGAGGACTCTTGAAAGCTTATACCTGGGTTTTCTCTGGACTTTGACCACACATCTTTTCCCTTTGCTGATTATACTTTGTACCCCTTTCACTGTAAAAAATCATAGCCATGAGTCTTCCTAGAAAATCACTGAACCTGGAGATGGTCTTGGGAACCCCCAACACGAGTGGTCATTATGTAAGACCATGGCAACCATCCCAACATGATGTGATATGACCGAGACAAGGATGGTAGTGGGAATGAAAAGAGGCCAATCCTATAAAAAATAATGAAAAATGAATTAACAGGATTCAGTGATTTAATATGGAATGAGGATAAAAAGAAAACAATATTCCCAAGGTTTTAAGTTCTATGCTATCTTTATTCCTCAGAAGCCATGTTTACAGAACACACTGTATTCATAAGACAAATGTATTAACTTCAAAAGTATTTTTCCACTAAGCTATGACACCAGGGACGCATGCTATTAGATATCAAAAGGCTAACTCATACAGAAGTTTAACACAAATGTACAATTCCTGGTGAAATACTAGGTATCTATTATTCTAGTAGAGTCACTTTCAGAGGAGAGTAACAAACTGACATAAAATATAAGTATAAAAAATCTGAAGATTTTATACACATTTTTCTAATAAGTCCTTACAATCCTTTTGTGATAAATGGGTTCTCTTATTCTAACCTTCAAAACAAAAACAGACTTCTTACCCGGTACAGAATCTTGTAAGTAGTATACTCCCAGTTCTGTTTTAAAGGAATGTGTAATTATGTATGCATGATATATAACTGCTTGTATAGATATACTATATCTGGAAGGATATACTAGAAGATGAAATAGAATCTTCCTCTGTCAAATTGTAAATTTGGGTGGGAGGGAAACTTTTTAATTGTAAAAGACTTTCAGAAAAGGTTGGCCCAATTCCTCTTCACAGAAAATAAGGATAAATTTGGAGAAAATTATCAAAATAACCATTTCAAAGCACTAGAAATTGACCAAAGGCAAAAACAAATTGAAAAGCATTTGCTCTTGAAAAACAAAAGAAGACTCAATAAAGACATTCCCAGATAAGCAAAGACTACAAGAATTCATTGCTAGCAGACCTGCACTATAAATAAATGTAGTCCTCCAGGCCAGAAGCAAATGACTCCAAATAGTAACTTTGATCTACAAGAATGAAGAGTCCTGGCTGGTGTGGCTCAGTTAGTTGGGCATCGTCCCATGCACAGAAAAGTTGCTGGTTTGATTCCTGGTCTGGGCACATGCTTAAGTTGCGGGCTCAATCCTCAACAGGGGAATGTGCAAGAGGCATCTGATTGATGTTTCTCTCTCTCTCTCTCTCTAAAAAAAATAAAAAAGTCTTTTTAAAAAAATGAATGAATGAATGAATGAATGAAGAGAACCAGAAATAGTAAATATCTCAGTAGATATGTAAAGAAGTGTATTTCTTCTCTTACTTTAAAAAAAAAAGGTTGTTTAAAGCAATAATTATATTGCTGTGTTGTGTTTATACACTATGTACATACAATATACAACACACAAAAGAGAGCAGGAAATGAAGAGACACTGTTTCAAAGTTGCTATATTTATCAGAATTAAGTCAATATGAACATGAAGTAGGTTGTGATAAGTTAAAGATGTACAGTGTCAAAGTTTAAAAAGGAAAGAAAAAAAAGCTACATATTGTAATTCTTAGAATCAGTAACTCAAAATATATAGCCAAAAAAAACCCCCAAAGGAATTAAAATGGTATTATGAAAAATATCTGCTCAACACACACAAAAAAAAATCATAAAGGAGAAACAGGAACAAAAAGACAGCAGACATAGAAAGAAGCAAGATGGCAGACCATAAATAAACCATGTCCAAAACAACAAGAAAGCCCACTGCATGGGAGAACATATTTGCCAATGTTATCTCTGATAAGGGTTTCATGTCATACATACATTTTCAGGGAACTCATACAACTTAACAAAAGGAAGATAAACAATCCAATCAAAAAATGGGCAAAGGACCTAAATAGACACTTTTCAAAAGAGGACATACAGAAGGCCAAGAGACATATGGAAACATGCTTGAAGTCACTAATCATCTGAGAGATGCAAATCAAAACGACAATAAGGTACCATCTCACACCTGTCAGAATGGCTATCATCAACAAACCAACAAAGGACAAGTGCTGGCGAGGATGCGGAGAAAAAGGAACCCTCGTGTACTGCTGATGGGAATGCAGACTGATGCAGCCACTGTGGAGAACAGTATGGAGTTTCCTCAAAAAACTAAAAATGAAACTCCCATTTGACCCAGTGATCCCACTTCTAGGAATATATCCCAAGAAAACAGAAACACCAATCAGAAAGGATATATGCACCCCTATGTTCATAGCAGCACAATTTACAATAGCTAAGATTTGGAAACAGCCTAAGTGCCCATCAGCAGATGAGTGTATTAAAAAATGGTGGTACATCTATACAATGGAATACTATGCTGCTGTAAAAAGGGAAGGAATTCCTACCATTTGCAATAGCATGGATGGACCTAGAGAGCATTATGCTAAGCAAACTAAGCCAGTCAGAGAAAGATAAATATCACATGATGTCACTCATTTGTGGAATATAATGAACATAAACTGATGCACAAAAACAGATCCAGAGTCAGAGAAGCATCTATCAGACCATCAAACCTCAGAGGGAAGGCAGGGGAGGGTAGGGGGAAGGAGGAGAGATCATCCAAAGGACTTGTATTCATGCATATAAGCATAACCAATGGACACAGACACTAGGAGGGTGAGAGCATGAGCGAGGGAGGTTTGGGGGGTAGTGGGGGAATAAGGACACATATGTAATACCTTAATCAATAAAGAAAAAAATATAAAGTGAAAAAAATAATAAACAAAATAAACCATGTCAATAATTACATTAAATGTAAAATGGACTAAACACTCCACAATAAAAAGACCACATCAGACTAGATTTCAAGATCCAATCACATGCTGGCTACAAGAAAGATGGCTTAAAATAAAAGAAATAAAAGATATACCATGTAAATAGTTTTAAGAGAGCTGAAGTGGCCTGTCATGGCTGAGTGGTTGAGCTTCATCCTATGAACCAGGAGGTCACGGTTCTATTCCCGGTCAGGGCACATGCTCGGGTTGTGGGCTCGATCCCGTGGGGGGCGGGGCATGCGCGCAAGCAGGAGGCAGCTGATCAATGATTCTCTTTCATCATTGACATTTCTATCTCTTTCTCCCTCTCCCTTCCTCTATGAAATCAATAAAAATATATTTTAAACACAAAGAGCTGAAGTAACTACACTTTTCATTGTAAATCCTTCTGCACGATGTAACTTAAAAAAAAAAACTCTGTATAACTCTTGTAATAGGAGATAAAACTACTTACTGCCAATTATAGAGGGAAAGTGACAAGGACAAAAGTAGAGAGAAAAGGAAATAAATGATCATCTTAATTCAGCTTTCTCCATAGAGGTCATCTCCTATGTGATGGGACTTTATTATGTTATAGTTTAAATGCATATTTGAAATCCTATCTCCTCAGGTGTTGAAGGAAACTAAATTGCAGACCTATCTATGAAATATATTTTTTTTTAAATCTTAAATCACCATCTAGATTTTCAAACAGAAAGGTAAAATTATTTAAATGAGGTTGAAGTTTTAAACTAGTTGAATTGGTTTTTATTTTTATTTCTTCTACTGTGTAGAAGCAGCCTATGGGCAAAGGTCAGGTCATGGTTGAAGGCCACAGATTTGCTCTGGCATGAGCACTATGAGACGCAGGGGACGGGCCGGCCATAAATCCAAACCCATGCATTTAAATTGGTTTTGAAATGCAAAGTTAATTAATATTTAAAGGTACTTTGAATTTTTTTTAACTGAAGAGTATATTGTCCAAATCTTACATATTTAATATTTTAAACAAACATGGTCCCTTATGACTAATGAGAAAGCTAGTTTTCTACTATGCAAAGAACTAATCAGCTAGGGGTGAGGAGAAATTTAGACTACTATCTGCTATGCACCTCTTCTTCTGGCAGCATCTTTCTCCGACCATCCTTTACAGGAAATCCACTTCCAAAGTCTTTTGAGGAAATATCAGCTCCATACTCTACAATAACATCTTCTTCAATGCTGCTCACCAGCCGCCAAAATTCCTTTTCTACTAGTTCTGTGGGAACCATCTACACAAGGAAAACAAAGATCATATATTACTAACTCGCTATAACCAGAATCCACTATAACATTAATACACAGGTCAAGTTTAACACAAACCCATGATAAAATAGAAAACCTTATTCTGTCCCAGAGCTAAAAACACTAGGTCCTAATCTTTTCCACTGAGGATAGGGAAAAACAAAAGACAACTTAAATGTCCAGAAAAACATAGTGAACTCGAACTGCCTTTTTTTGCAAGCTGCTTCCTAACTAAGAAGACTAAAGACCTAGGCCATCAAAGAAGAAAAAGGAAACACAAAAATCAAGGCTTAATTTTAAGAGCTTTGGCAAATTTTTTTTTATAGGGATTTTTAAAAGCCCAAGATCCCACCTGGCCAATGTGGCTCATTGGTTGAGCATCAACTCAGGAACCAAGAGGTCACAGTTCAATTCCCAGTCAGGGTACAGGCCTGGGTTTCAGTCTCGATCCCCGGGGGGGGGGGGGGGGGGGGGCTCATGCAAGGAGGCAGCATTGATGTTTCTATCTCTCTATCCCTCTCCCTTCCTCTCTCTCTAAAAATCAATTATAACATTTTTTTAAAAGCCCAAGATTCCCTAGGAAAAGAAGCAAAGCTTATATTACAAATAACTAAACAAAAGCAGCAATTACCACATACTTCATGCTTTTCTATAAGGATTACCCACAGAGGGCTAGTAAACCATTTGAAGATCAAAGTATTTTTCTTAACAGGTGAGTGCACACTGCCACATTAGTGAGTGAAAGAAACTGAAACAGATGCCAGGCCCCTAGTCTTTAGATGTGGTGGTCTATCATCTTTTACATGCTGTCCCTGTTTTCTACAAAATAACATAACTAAAAAGCAAACCAAAAGCTTTGGACTTCATACCTTCCCAACTGACAAAATATACTCACATGGACTGGCATATTGAAATAGTCAGACTTAAAATTATCTGCCATCTCTCCAAAGCTCTGAAGTGTATACTCTCGTACAGCCTGTTCAAATCCAAAGGCTTCTCGAGGTTTATTACATTCCTGGGAAGAAAAAAATATCTAAGATTAACTCACTGAAACAGAACTGAACAAAGTATTATGGTTCTCAGATACTACCTTCTTTGATCATTTCCCTAGGTAAAGCTAATCCAATCAACCAAAACAAAACAAGTGTTAATTACTTTCAATATGGAATTAGGAGATAATGTTCTAGATAGAACCTCACCTGCACTTTTCGCAGTCTTCCAGTAGGAAAGTGGTAATAAGACACATTTAAACTTTGGAGTTGACATTAAGGTCTGGCACTATGACAAACACCAATAGGACTACTCATTTGCATCAAGCCTAGGGATGCCTATCATTATCAGTATATTATTGCATCTAGCTATAGAGAATATAAATGTTCATGGAGGAAGGAGAGATGATGGATAAAGGTGTATCCACTGGAATGCTAGAATATCTAGCTAGAATGTTTTTTTCAACTATCAATCACCATTACAAATATCTTCACACAAATACTCAGCGTAGAACTGCTTCTGAACCATCTAACCTATTTGAGATGAATAAGTAATAATTCAAAGGCCATAAAAGACCTCTGAATACATCTAGATACACCCAGCCAATTCCTTTCCTTCAATATGCTATCATATTTTGTTAAAATAAGTAAACAGACTAAGCATTTCATGACAATGACATCAATATAATCTTCCAATATGAATAATTTATACAATCAAATCAAAATTTAAACAAGCTAACAGTTTATTTGGTAGCATGAAAACTGAATGCATAATATCTAAGTTTTAGAGTTTCATGTCTGGTGTGTTGTTGTTTTTTAATTAAAAAAAGAAAAATATCCTTAGCTGGTTTGGCTCACTGGACAGAGCATCGGCCTGTAGACTGAAGAGTCCTACATTTGATTCCAGTCAAGGGCACATGCCCGGGTTGTGGGCTCGATCCCCAGTAGGGGGCATGCAAGAGGCAGCCAATCAATGATTTTGTCTCATCAGTGATGTTTCTATCTCTCTCTCCCTCTCCC
This sequence comes from Myotis lucifugus, assembly GCF_000147115.1. Lineage (NCBI taxonomy): Eukaryota > Metazoa > Chordata > Mammalia > Chiroptera > Vespertilionidae > Myotis > Myotis lucifugus. The sequence goes on along the minus strand of NW_005871146.1, from coordinate 4,193,344 downwards.
TTCCTCTCTGAAATCAATGAAAAAATATATATTTAAAAAAATAAATAAAAAGAAAAATAGAGTATTATGCTAAGCAAAATAAGCCAGTCAGAGAAAGACAAGTATCACATAATCTCACTCATATGTGGAATCTAATGAACAAAATAAACTGAAAAAAATAGATCCAGAGACATAGAAGCATGGAATAGACCAGTGATGGCGAACCTTTTGAGCTCGGCGTGTCAGCATTTTGAAAAACCCTAACTTAACTCTGGTGCCGTGTCACATATAGAAATTTTTTGATATTTGCAACCATAGTAAAACAAAGACTTATATTTTTGATATTTATTTTATATATTTAAATGCCATTTAACAAAGAAAAATCAACCAAAAAAATGAGTTCGTGTGTCACCTCTGACACGCGTGTCATAGGTTCGCCATCACTGGAATAGACTGTGGAATCTCAGAGTGGGTGGGTGAGTGGGTGGGAAGAGGTCAATCAAAGAACTTGTATGCATATATGTATAACCCATGGACACAGATAATAGGGTGGTGAAGGCCTTGGGCGAGGGATGGGGGCAGACTAGAAGGGGTCAATGAGGGAAAAAGGGGACCTATGTAATACTTTCAACAATAAAGATTAAAATAAAATAAAAAACACAAAATAAAATAAAAAAGAAAACAAAATAACCTACAGCCTTTATTTTTATAGTTTTCTAGGAATATGAAAATTCTGAGCAAAAGTTTCATTCATCTGCAGCAATAAACAGAACTGTTGAACCATAGTCAGAAAAAAAACTTTGAAAAGCAAGCTGTCACAATACAATTTTTACAGTTCCATTCAATATCTCTCTTTAAAAATTCTGGTGATTTTAAACAGTAAAGAACAAAAACAGAATGGAAGAAGCTTTTGGGAATGTGTTTACTGTATGTGTGTATGCATGTGTTATTGTTGTTAGTTTAAAAAGAATCTGTAAATTGTACCTCAGCAACGCATTTAGGACACCTCCAATCTCCTTTGGGCACATCAGGTAGTGGGGGAATTAAACAAAATGTATGATAGCTGTCATCACATCCATCACACAAAAGCAATTTATCTTCATTATTTCCCCGACCACAAAACATACAAACATAGAGATCAACCTGTTAAAAAACGAAGTAAAATAAAAGTCTATTTTCCATAATAAGTAACATTAAATTTTTACCAGGAACTCCTTAATTGAAACAAAATAATGTATACTAATAAAAAGCAAATACAACTTAAATCCTGAATATTTAAATAATTGTTCTTAAATAGCTTTTCATAAAATGTCCTAAATTTCCTCAGAGCTTCTATGGGAAAGTTAATAAGAGCATATTAAGTTATTAGAATAAAGAAAAAAAAGACTACATATCTAGGGTACTTGAAAGTCAATTTATAGAAATAAAATATACCATGTCATTCTTCCTATAAACAAATACTGTTAGAGAATGAATACTGAGCCCTGTCTATAATACAGCTCAAGGACTTACAGATTCATATTCATTCTCTTACTTAGTTACTCACAAGTCTACGACTTAGGGAAATAGTCTATGTATATGGAACAAAGTAAGATTAGCATTACATAACCAAAGATGCAACTTCAGGTTCACCATTAAGTCTTCTAACCAAATTAATTAACTAAATGGCATGCTAAGATACTAGAGCAAAGTAAAAAGTGCAAAACTAAATAAAAGTAAATCCTTTCCCTCCTGACACATCTCAGAACACTTACAAAGTTAACAGAGAGAGTTCCTTTCCGTTGTCTCATTTGCATGTTAAATGCGTCTGACCTGTTGGTAACTTTTCGTCTTCGGGAGACCTCATCTTAAAATAAAAATAGTTATATAATAATAGCAAAAACTAATGTTGAGAGCTTACTCTGGACCAGACACTATTTAAAATTATTTAAATTAGTTAAAATCTCACAACACTATGAGGTAAAAAACTATTATCCCCCATTGAAGATAAAGAATCTGAAGTATAAAGAAGTTACATAACTTGCCCAAAATCACACAGCCAGTCAATGGCAGATTGGGATTCCAATCCAGGCAATCATACTCCAGAGATCTTAAGTACTAATTCTATACTGACTATATGAAGTATTTATCATATACTTCATATGTACTAATTTGAGACTAGTTTTATGATCACTGCCAGGTAATACAATAATTAAAAGAATGGAAAAGATAATCAAAATGCTTAATTCTTAAAACATTATCATGTATTGTGCTATCACACTGAACTTTTTGAGAGTGATCCTCCAGAGTTCAGTCCACAATCTGAATTATGAGTTAATTAATATCATAAAATGTATAGTTAATATGATTTGTGAGTATAGTATTTCATTAAATTCTTACACATTAAAAATAGCTCCAATGCAATCTTTGTTAAATTGAGTTTTAAAACTGACATATACCTAAAGGTAAAGATGGAACTTGATCTTTGTATTAGTAATTTTACTAATTAAAAGTTTCAAACATGCTAAGCTGAGATTAACAGACTTTCCTCAAAGAGTTCATTTAAATGAAGTGTAATAATATATCACGGCTTACAGAAAAATATCAAAATTATAGTTAGAATATAAGTCATAAGTTCTCCCCACTATCTTTTGATACTAAAGGCCAGAGAATCCTCTATTTCTCTTAGAATTTAAAAGTTATAAGACTTAGATCACCAGGTGAGAACCATTAATTTCACCATTCTCTCATAAACTAGCCTTTAGAAACTACAATAAATCTCTGTGCCACATATTAAAACATGGAGGAGGAAAATTTCTCTCCCAAAATATTATAAAAATTCAACCTAATATGGCTCCTCACACCTTAAATTTAAGATTATCTGACACAAAAAAAGATTTCTCTAGGAACCAAGTTGTAAGTTTACAAGTCTTAGGAAAATCCCAAGGCAGACTGCAATTCAAATATCATTTGAATCTTGCTATAACCACACTGTTATACCTTATTTCTTTTCATGACCAAACAATAGATTTTTACCTTCTTTATCTTTTGCTCCCATTGCCAGGCCCACAACCTTAGGCCCAGCTCCAAAAATTCGAAGTTTCTTCAGTTCTGTGTTTCTATTCACATCTCCAGATTCTGACTAAAAATAAAAAATGAGACATGTTAGTCTAGTTATTCTGTCTGTCTATTCTGATTCACACATTTATTTCTTATCAAAGAAATAAAGTTTCAAGGTCCTCTTCAAAATGAAGAAAACAATTATTTAATTTCTTCTCTAATTCCAATCACTGCCTCATTACAACAGTTAAGCACTCGTCATCAAAACACTATGCAACACCCGGATTCCTTTCCACAAAAGAAAATCTATCTTTCATAAAGCACAGTTGTCAATTAGGTTCTGTCCAGAGACAGACAGTAGTGGTAATAACTGGTTATAATATAGATAATAACTCCATAGTAAGCCCCACTTCTAACTTGCTAAGAACACCAACTCTGATTAGGAAGCAAAATGCCTATCCCAACAGATGAATATAAACGTTGTAAGCCAATTATGTCAATGCCATTTCTCTTTGTTGGTGATGACCTAGCTAGGGATGGGAATGTTATCTTGGTCTAGCCAATAAGACAGAAGGAAAATCTACTGGAAGCCTCTGGGAAAGATTTTCATCCTATATAATAAAAGCCTAATATGCAAATTGTCTCCTCGGGGGGTCGTTGGACCGGGAGTTCGACCAGGAGACCAGGAGTTTGACCGTTCACTATGACGTGCGCTGACCACCAGGGGGCGACGCGGAACATGGCGGGGGTCGGCGACGCAGTACTGGCAGCGTGCAGCAGTGGAGGCGCTGCCGGCCCCGATGGGCCCCGAGGAGAGCAGGATTGTGTCAGGATGGTGGAGCAGGTTAGCAGGCGGCACCAGGCCAAGGCGGTGTGAGCAGGTGCCCAATCACCCTGCCAATCACCCCGCAGATGGCAGAGGGGGGCGGGGCTGCCGCCTGGCTCCCAGGCACTGAGGGAGCCGGGCGGGGGGGCCCAGCCCTGACCGATCGTCCCTACAGACGGGATGGTGGAGGTGAGGGGGCGGCACCAGGCCAAGGCGGGGTGCCAGGCGGGTCTGCGGGGCTGCGAGGCTGGGGGTGCGAGCTGAGGCTGCAAGGCCGGGGGTGCAGGCTGGGCACCGATCTCCGTAGGCCACCCCGAGGGACCCCACCCATGCATGAATTCATGCACCGGGCCTCTAGTCTTCTAATAAAAGAGAAATCTTCTCAAAAAGTAAGCCTTTTGCCCCAACTTCCTTTCCTACTACTAGGAAACTCAGCTGGTGAAAGCATGGTGCTGAACTATACAGCAGCCACACTGCAATCAGGAGGAGATGTATCATCCATACACTGAAGAAAGCAAAGCAGAAAGATGAAAAGAGGCTGGGCCCTTGAAGATAATGGGCAGTTGGTGTTATCAATCCTAGAACTACCTATATCTCTGAAAATTTTATATGAAAAATATGTCCTTATGTGAAAACTGTGTTTTTAAAGTTTAAGCTACTGTCGTTTGGTATTCCAGTACTTGAAGATGAGAGCATCCTGACAGACACCGCCGTTACACCTTGAATTTAGTCAGTGGTTCTCAACCTTCTGGCCCTTTAAATACAGTTCCTCATGTTGTAACCCAACCATAAAATTATTTTCGTTGCTACTTCATAACTGTAATGTTGCTACTGTTATAAATCATAATGTAAATATCTGATATGCAGGATGGTCTTAGGCGACCCCTGTGAAAGGGTCGTTCGACTGCCAACAGGGTCGCGACCCACAGGTTGAGAACCGCTGATTTAGATGAACCATAATCTTGAATGGATGCTAAGTAAATAATCAAAATTAATTTAAAATATACTTAGTCAAGGTCGGCTGGCATGGTTCAATGGTTGAGAGTTGACCTATGAACCAGGAGGTCACAGTTCAATTTCCGCTCAGGGCACATGCCCGGGTTGGGAGCTCAATCCCCAGTGGGGGGGGCGGTGCAGGAGGTAGCCAATCAATGATTCTCTCTCATCATTGATGTTTCTATCTCTCTCTCCCTCTCCCTTCCTCTCTGAAATCAATAAAAAATAAAGTATTTAAATATCACATGATCTCACTCATTTGTGGAATATAATGAACAACATAAACTGATGAACTAAAATAGAGCCAGAGACATAGAAGCATCAAACAGACCATCCAACCTCAGAGGGAAGGCGCGGGGGTTGAGGGGGCAGTCAACCCAAGGACTTGTATGCATGCATATAAGCAGAACCCATGGACATAGGCAGTAGGGGGGTGACAACAACCGGGAAGAGATCAATGGGGGAAAAAGGAGACATACTTAATACTTGAAACAAATGATTTTTTTAAAAAAAGATAATCACACTCTTAGAAAAAACTTTCCTATAAAATAAACTGCAGGTATTAGGTAATTAATTAAATAAAATAAAAATAAATATAAACCAGGATATAATACAGACTACTCTATAAATCTATGGCTACACAACAGCTGACATATGCAGATCAGACTAATAAAGGATCATATAAGAATCAAACCAAACATATGGCATTTCCAAAATTTATCTTTAAACTTTAGTAAGCTAAAGTTTGGCTATACTTATCAACTTCTACAGTTAATCCAATGTTAAATACAACACTACACACATCCTTTACCCCCACTAATGTAAAGTATACATAATAATAAAAGCTAACAGTATGTGCCATATCAAAATATTTTACTCAGTTAATCCTAACAACAATCTTTATAGATAGGCAATAGAGTTCCAAAAAGCAGAAATAAAAATAAAAACACATTATCTAATCTTCTTGGAATAAAACAATTGAAATAAAATTAAAAATCAGAAGGCCCTTCCACCTAGAATTTAACTTTCTATTAAAAAATGATAATTTTTTAAATGATAATGAAAAGGCTATATATCAGAATCTCTGGAACAAATTAAAGCAGTGATCACAGGAAACTTTAGTGTTAAACATACGAATCAAAACAAAAGAATAAAAATAAAAGAATTAAGTTACCAACGGAAAATGCTAGGAAAAGAACTACAAAAAAAAACCAAAAGAACTTTGTGATATTGGATTAGAAGTGGAATTATCAGTATGAACTCAAAATATAAAGTCATAATGTCTTTAAAATTTACTTCCCAGCCCTGACCACTAAAAGAGCCTATAAACAATGGTATCCTAGTAGGAACAAACACACTTTGTGCTCAGATCTTGGTTTCTAAATACCATTTCCCACTAAAATTAACCAGGATTCTTTGGATAAATGGCTGATTCCAGGTCTAAAGCTGGCAAGACCAGCCTTTTCTGTGCTTAAATAAGTGCTCAAAAACAGACGGAAACATGGTCAAGAGGACATCATGAATCAGCTTAAAGATGCTCCCATTAGCCAAATTTGAAACAAGAAATAAAAGGGCCCAATCAGTGTGGCACAGTGATTGAGGGTCAACCTGTGAATTAGAAGGTCACAGTTCCATTCCCGGTCAGGGCATATGCCTGGGTGTTGGGTTTGATCCCCAGTGGGGGGTATGCAGGAGGCAGCCAATCAATGATTCTCTTTCATCACTGATGTTTCTATCTCTCTCTCTCCCCCCATCTTCCTCTCTAAAATCAATAAAAATATTTATTTAAAAAAACAAGTAAAAGGTTATAAGACATGTATCAAAAAAATCATAATCTACAGTGATATAAAAGAGGGACAGTCATGGTTCCAAAGGTATAAAAATTCATCAAAAAGTAGATTTAATATATACACATTTTACTGTATGAAAAATACAGCTCAAGAAAAAGTATGGGTTGTTCTTTAAAGGAAAAGGCTAACTTATAAATATACAAGGAATGACAGAACTAAAAAACCACCCATTTTGCAATCACCAATATAATAACTAATTCAAGCAAAGATCATCAATCAATGTTAAGATTACTGGATAAATCATAACTGGAAAAGAGGTTATTCACACTCTATCATGATTTACTCTTTTATTACAAAAAGAGTAAGTACTTTATAATGGAGAAATCTGGCTCAAACTTAGTGTCACCACTAATGGGACTTATTGGCATAATGGGCTTCATTCTCCTGTGTAAAGGTGTTAAGAATTTGCTATTCTTGCCCTAGCCAGTTTGGCTCAGTGGACAGAGCATCAGGCTGGGGACTGAAGGGTCCTGAGTTCAATTTCGGTCAATGGCACATACCGGGGTTGCAGGCTCGATCCCCAGTGGGCAGCGTACAGGAGGCAGCCAATCAATGATTCTCTCTCATCATAGATGTTTCTATCTCTCCCTCTCCCTTCCTCTCTGAAATAAATAAAAGTACTTTTAAAAAAATCATTTGCTAATCCTATCTAATAAAAGAGAAACATGGTAATTAGCTGTACATCCGCTACCCTTCCCATTGGCTAATCAGGGCGATATGCAAATTAACTGCCAGCCAAGATGGCGGCCGGCAGCCATGCACTGAAGCGAACAGGGAGGCTTGCTTGCTCCAGTGACTGCGGACTCCAACGTTCCCCGCCTGACTTGCCGGCCTCTCAGCTGCAACTCTAAGCAACTATGTTGCAAATATAGGAGCTAAACAAAACCCCAGAAACCTGCGTTAGTCAGCCAGGCTTCAGCCAGCCGGACCGCAACATTGTATCAAATACAGAAGGTAAACAAAGGCCAGAAACCTGCTTTCAGCAGCCGAGGCCTCAGAGCTAAAGCTGGCCCAGAATAAAAAAAAAAAAAGAAAAAAAGGAGTGGTTGGGAGCTTCAGTCACCCGCCAGCCTGAAAACGGCCCTCAGCCCCTCATCCAGACTGGCCAGGCACCCCAGTGGGGACCCCCACCCTGATCCAGGACACCCTTCAGGGCAAACCAGCCGGCCCCCACCCGTGCACCAGGCCTCTATTCTATATAGTAAAAAGGTAATATGCCTCCCAGCACTGGGATAAGAAGAGCCGCAAGCCTCCTGGCACCGGGATCAGCATGACAGGGGCAGCGCCCAAACCCCTTGAACTGCCTGCGGCTCTGTGTGTGACAGG